>NC_028356.1:31806086-31851304 GCF_000741045.1 Vigna radiata var. radiata | reverse complement strand
ATATATATATATATATATATATATATAAATGTGAGAAATACAGTTCAAACATTACATCAACTTCAAATTCAACAAGCATATATTTTATAAAATACATTCACACAAAATAATTAGCTCCTCTTTCCTCTAGTGTAAACAACCAAGCTCAAGAAGGCTAGAGATGTCTCGCGTCCTATGGAAACCCTTACGGTACCTATAGATCATCAATTTGATGATAGAATACAATTTTTAGAACCTAATACAAGCTAAAAATTTAAGAAACGTGAAATGGGTCACATGCACCCAAATTTTGTTGCATGATTAAAACCCTAGGTGAAAAGGAAGAAAGGGGTTTTTCTTACCAGTTGGAGAAACGAAAATTCAATCGATAGAAAGGTTGCTTTTGAAGCCCTGATCAACTAGGTATCTTCTGTTTAACAAGCCAAGGATCAAGAATCTGAGTTTGAGATGGAAGGAGTGGTAAGGCAAAGAAGAAAAGGAGTGAGTGTTTGAAAGAAAAGGAGGAATTGTTCTTCAGAAACACAAATTAAATGTGGATTTTAGAAAGTTAAGTATTTTTACTTTACTAATATTATTCAACCTATCCTATGCTGCCACATGTGCACACTATTTGTTATATATTTTTTTTTTAGGCCTTACACAATAAATGGTAGAAAAATGAAAATATAATGAGTAAAGCAGTTTTCAAATAGAGCATATTATTTCTTTCTTTCGTTTTCCTATTCTGAACTAAGATACATATTAAAACGAATAAGTTACACACATATATAAATGAAAAAATTTATAATTGTAATATTTTAATTTAGTCAATATGATTTAGTTATGTCTCATTTAATCTTGATCACTTGTAATCCAACAAACAGATAGTGACAAGAATGATCTATTATTAAAAAAAAATACATATTATAATACTCTACTTTGCTAGAGCAAGATAAAAAAAAATTAAAAGCAAAAAAATACATATTATATAAATTTGAAGAAAGTTGGTTTTCTTTAGTTTGAAATTAAAAGTTCATAAATGAATATATATATATATATATATATATATATATATATATAAACTTCAAGACTTTTAAGAAAAAAAAAAGCAAAAAAATTATAAAATAAAAAGTAATAAAAATAATAATTAAAAAACTTATAAGAGAAAGTTTTGTAAAATTAACCTTTTGGTCTCAATAATTTCACTAATTTAAAATTTGAATTACAAATTAAATCTTCAGGAATTTTAAGTTGTAATTTTTCTAAAATTAAGTGAATTTGGTTTACAATTAATAAGATTGTTTCTAAAAGGTGATGATGATCTATATTAAAAACTATGCGCTCTCTCTTTAATTAGACTTAAGGTGATTGAATGTTCTGAGTCTGTTGTACTGGATCTCGATCTCAGAAATCATAGCTTTGGTTTGGGGGATGGTATGTCTACATATACAAAGAATTAATGCATTAGTACAATAAAAAATAATGCTAACATGAGATACTCTTTTATTTCATTGGCTAAAGTAAGGTATTAGTTTTAGATAGTCATTATTCTTTACTTACAAGATGACAATTGAACTTGTTTTTAAAGATATTGTCTGAACTTGTTTTAATTTTCATAATTTTATATGAAAGTTTGTATTAATTACATACAAATATAAATATGAGTTATACTTTTTAAATTAAATATAAGGATAAAAATTAGTAAATGTATAATAGCAACTGTTTCAATTCTAATACTCGTTTTCAATTACGAAATTGACTTTGTTTTAAATTACTAAAACATCATTAAACTTTTAAGTAACTTAAAAAACTTGTATTTTTTCTTTTATTTTTAATTTTGTAACTTGTTCATAGGATATATATATATATATATATATATATATATATATATATATATATATATATTNATATATATATATATATATATATATATATATATATATATATATATATAATCATTTTTATTTACCTTTATATATGTTTGACCTTTATCCAATTGTCATTTAAATATTTCAATTTTATTTTTATACAACTATAATTTCTCTTTTAATATTTGACACTAAAAAAAGTTATTATTTTAACATTGAATCAATAACATTATACTTTATTTATTGTAATTTTTATTTTGATGAAAAAATCATTTAATAAATATTTAAAACATAAAGAGAATAAATAATAAAGATGATGACAATTTTTATCCAGAAAAGAGATGATAAATTTTTTTTTTCACGAAATCCTACTTATTATCATCCATAAATATTAATGATAGAGTATATAATAAGTAAGGACTTAGAAAATAAAGTATTAGAGTTAAAATGTGTTTTAAAATAATAAGACTAATTATTTTATTTTAAAATAATTAAAAAATACAAATAGAATTTTCTAAACTCGTCTCATTACTTAAAACACATTCTACCTCTCTAAAATTCTTTCTCCTTGTTTAACTTCTTTATAAGAATTATGACTCCCGAGTCATCTATTTGATGATCAAGAGGTGCCTAATCAATCATGGCGACAAGCTCTACCTGTCTAGCCGGTCAATTTATGTTATAAAACAAGTAAGTTTCGACTCCTTTTTACTCTCTCGTTCCTAATCTATTTTTCGAAGAAATAAGGGTTGTTGCATGTGTGATCATGCATCTCCTACTCGTTCTTGGTTAATCTAGAGTTCTAAGGACTGTGTCCGCTTCCAATTTGGTGTTTCATAGGTTCGTTTAGAAATTCTTTGCAGTGCAAACAATCGATGAGGCGTTGTTAAAGTTTATTGTTCCTTATGAGGTAAAAGAAGTTAGTTTTATTTGATTTTGTTTATAGACAAGTTATAATTAATGTTTGTATGGTAAAATGTTGATCTAATTGTGAAACTATATTGAATTGAGAAATATATTATGTTGAGTTGTTTGTATATGTTATGTATTGATGTTAAAAGTAATGAATGATGAGGTGAAATGTGATTTCTAATGTAGATGTTGTGTGTGATGAATTTGAGATACTAAATTGGATGAAATATGAGTTGTTAAACTGTCATAAGTCTTTGTTTTGTATTCAGCATAAGAAATAGGTAGCTTTTGGACTAAAAAGGGAGTTTTGATAGGTGAAAAGTTAAGATAAAGGTTATCTTGTAAATCCAGTGTTTTAGGATTGGTCTAAGGGGTGATTAAGACTTGTTTGAATCATATGATACCAAATTTCTGATGTAGAACTAGTTGTTAGCCTTTTGAGTGTGTTTTGTCTTATTTTTGGTTCAATTTTTCAAGGGTTTTCACTAGTAAAATTCTGAATTAGATGGTATGTAATAAATGTGATGGTTTGGGGACTAATGTTATGTGTATTAAGACTTGTTCAATATATTAATTGTAGAAAATTTGTGCTAAAAGATATAGAATTGAATTTGAGTGGTTTAAAGTAATTAAGTTGGTTTGAGATAGCAAATTTGAGTCGGGAAAGTGTTTTTCAATGTTGCTCAGTGCATAAGAGGTCTTAAAGGAACATTAGAATGTGTGGGGAAAGTGTCCAAGTTGAGATTTGAAGTGTATCTATGAGAGGTTAGTAACTACTTTGAAAAATTCCACTGCTCATGGAAAAATCCACAATATGCTTGTGTATTTCTCTATTTTCAATTTCACACTTCCTAAAGTAAATCCACAAGTTGTGGTAAAAACCAAAATTCGGTTGTTGAACTTACTAGTTTTCAATTTGTTTCTCTAGATACAAATCCACAGGTTGTTGAAACATTCACAACTAGGTTGTGGACCTTTCTGGTTTTAATGTTTGGATGGATCACCCTAATTACTTCAATACTTATGTTTTAAATGATTTATGATGGATTGTTGGATTGTTTATGGTACTTTGATGCATGATCAATGATGATATATGTTGGTATTCAAATGTGAAAGGGTCTGAACATATGTTTATGGTTTTTAATGATTTCAAGGTTTGGAAAGTTGGTTCTAAGGTAGAACTTCTTGGTGTGGTGGTTCAAGTGTGCTAGAATGAATGCAGGTACCTTAGTCTTGGAGATTTTTATGATGCTTTAATGGTCATAAATTCTCATATAGAGAGGTTTGACGCATGTGGTGAGAGTAGCAGAAGGTCTTAGTCTAGGTGTTTCCAATATGACCTATGACGCGGTGTAGACAAACCTTGTGATGTGTGGTAGGGTGAAACCCAATTAGCAAGGGCTTTGCAAAGTAGTAGTGGCCACCATAAGTGCATAACCCACCATAGCTCGTCATTCATTCTAAGTCCAGACAGTCGGTTTAGGTCTTTTTATGCTAAGATGTTTGAAGTTGATGTATATTATTTATATGATTATTATGTGAAATGTTTTAACTTATATGATGTGATGTTCTTTAATCTAGCTTACCATCTTGCTTTTGTTTGTGTTTGTTGTTATGTTTTATTGGTTTGGTTTAGCGATGATCATTTGATAGGTGTGAGTAGAAGGTGGTGAGATATTAGTTGAGCAGGCTATTGGTGGAGATGTTTTGTTTAGATTTATCTATTTTAGTTTTGCTTTGTGGTTGAGATGACCATTCTTGTGTATAATTTTGATATAACTATATTGTATATAAAATTTTAAATTTATGATTATTTTGAATGACTATAAATTATATTTTATAATTCTTTCTTTAACTGGTCTTTTATATTAAACGTGTGAGGACTATTATATAATTTAATGTTATATTTTGGAATCCTACAACATATATTTACATATGCTTGTTAATAATTGGATGATATTTTAAGAGAGATTATAAATAATTCTAAATAAATGCATGTTAGATATAATTGTCATTATGAATATTTTATATAAAAATTTAAAAGTAAAAGATATAAAGAAAAGAAAAACATGAAATACTGTCTCAAAGTCATGCTAAAATTACATCGTATTTATAAAAAAAAAAACATATTACGAAAAAAAAGTCCATGATTTATTGCACGAAAATCATTCCATATGTTGAGTTTCGTATATAAGTAAAAAAAAAGACAAATTTTTCAACACATTAAAAAATTTATCATTATTTAATCACTTCATATTTCAAATAAGACTTTTAATTTTTATAAATTTTTACTTTAGAAAATTTAACATTAAATTTTTTTGACATTTTCTTATAATTTGAATAGGCTCATAATCTTATTTAGTATTTGAATCTTTTATTTCATAAAGTATATTAATTCATTTACGAGTTATTTTCAATTATTCAATAAACGAGTCTCCTTAAATATAAAAAATTAGAAATATCACTAAATTATTATAAACATGGTAAACTATGGATAATTGAATGTGTCATCCTGTAAAAGAAACATGCTACTAATAAATCAATTTCTATTAACAAACTGCCATCAACGTTCAAAAGAAAACTCACACAAACATTATTATAATTTAGTATAATTTTCAAAAATATGCTATTAAAAGAATAGAAACTAAAAGCCCGTATACACACAAATTTATAAAGATAAAAATTGATTGTTTTTTATTTTCTTTTATAAAATTTTATCAAAAAGATTTTGAACCAACTTATATAATTTTGACTGAAGAAAAAAGAAAACATAATTGTTGATGGATTGACCTAGCACAGCAGTTCCGATATCAACGGCGACTTGGCCTCTCCACCAACAACCAACGGCAAAAACAACAAAATGTTCAATGCTCCAACATCACATTAAATATGGAAGAAAAAAAGAATATATTATCCGTCCAATAATTTTAAGGATATTTTCTTTCTCTGCTTCGTTATTTATTATATATTATAATCATAAAGATAGATGAACATAAAATTAATAGGATAATAATACTTTTTTTCTTTATTTGTAATAATAATTTAAAGTTTTTCACTATTTATTTTTATTCAATATATTTTTTATTTAATAGGAAAGACCATATTAAATATTTTTAAATTATTGTTAAAAATATAAGAATAAAAAGTACTATTAAGGAAAAATAATAATAATATGTAAATTAATTTATATACTATTAAATGTGTATCACATCTCCATATGAAAACCAAACCCACTCTACTTTCTTCCTTTTTCTGCATATTATGTCTAAATTTCATGCATGTGTGTGATTACCAGCAGATACTACTTGGGAAGATAAGATATTAAAAAGGTAATACTGAAACATATAATTTTTTTTTATCATCTTTAATGTTTTTTCTTGTTGGATTGTTGTTTCAGATATGAAGTCGAATTACTTCAAATATTTGTACAAATTCTCTTTCGAAGTTGTACGGTAACTGAATCAAGTCTTCGTCTTCACTCCACCGTTCCGAGGAGTACCTATCAAAGGTTATCTGATGCTAAGGTTAATAAATTGTCTGCATGGAAGTTCAGTGCAATGATAATAAATGCGTAAAATCGACCTACCTGTTACCTTTGATCTATATTTATAGTTTTTGCCATGGGTTTGAGATAAGTGAAATTTTAATTTCGGCTTAATCTCAACCTAATACCTCTAATTACCATTTACCTTAATCCTTGTAGAAAAACCCGTTTATCAACTAAGACAGGACGTCTATGTTCCTGCCCGTTCGGTCTTGCCTATTAGTTCTGTCACATTCATTCACTACTTAGTTGCTTCCGGCTTTCTAAGACCGTCCGACTTGCTTGGTGTGGGGTATCATGTATGTCTGTCCGACACAATTGTTAATAAGACTTTTATTTTAAAAATAATATTAGTAAGAATTGAAGTAAGATTAAATGATTTTATGTAAATTAAAAATAAAAGTGATTAGAAGATTAATTTCGTAAAATTGTTATTCTCTTTATTTATTTATTTTGCTCTCATATAAGTAAAAAGAAATTAGATCCACAACATTTGTTAGGAAAGAAAAAGACCATTCTCTCTATTATGAAAGTTACACTTTAAGGATAACAAATGAATCCATCCTCTCAAGTATTATTAAATTTGTTTAAAGTTTGACAAAAAAATTTCAATATTAATAAGGTATGGACACAAATATAAATACGAGCAATACTTAATTTTTAAATTAAATATGTGAAGTAAAAGAGAATGAATACATATTCACTTTGTTCTCATACCTACCTTTATTCTCCTATATGTCCTCATTTTGAAAGCTTATATCAATTTCTCTTTGTAACTTATTTCTTAGATACACATTTTAATTATTTTTCTCTTTTCTATCCTTATTTGATATTTACTTAATTGATATTTGATATTTATATAATTATCATTTTTTTTCTTGATATTTTAAAATGTTAATAGACCATTCCATTTAAAGTGGAGGAAATAATATACATGGAAGTCTTTAACGATCAGTTTGGTTGTCATAAAAGGGAAAAAAAATGCACATAAAAAAGTTGATATTGAAATTCACAGGTTTTGGCAGCAAGAAAGGAACAGAAAGTATGATAAAAGTTGTATTTTAATCAGAAAATAATATAGAAAAACCTACCAAGATTCATACCATTATATACAGTGTGTTTCCTTGCAAAGTTATCGACCTAGCAAGAAACAGGAACAACCTTGTGTTTTTCAAAGCAAGCTGCACATAATCACAGAAATTTGGTTGGTGGCAGATATGCAGCTCTCAATCTCAACCTTATGAGTCAAAAAAAATTGCCATAAAAGTCTTTCCAACTGTGCCGAGTTGAAAAAGAACTATGATAGATAGTTAAATCTTGCTGGTCAACAATTTAAACTAAACTGTTCCCAAGACCAAGAATGTGTAGAACTATGCAATAAGAATAATGCTATTCACACACACTTTTCATGACATTTTCTTACAAGACATTTTTTCCTTTTATTTTCTCTCTCCCTAATGTAAGAAGTGTTAAAATGACTCATGATATAGATATATTCTTAATCATGTTTTGAAATTGAATTATGCAGAAGTTCTGTCAGTAAGCATCAGCATCAAACACTACGTAAAACTACCATCTCTTATTATACCATTTTCTTACATATCAATGTCAATTATGTCTACACCATCCCAGTCAAAAATTGATCACAGTTGACTTTAATCACATACGAAAACTACTCCATCAGCAATGCATTTTTGAGGCTAAAAGACAAGATATACGATGTACTAGATTGATAGAAGCTCCTCTCAGGAGTTTAGATGTTTATTTATAATATGTCTTCCATAGGAAGGTTGCGTCATTCATTCCTCTGTCAATAGAGTGAGTGTTTCTGCAAACTGAGGAAATTGAGGAATATATTATTTAATCTTCAGATAATGATGGACAGGATAAAAAATTATTAAGGGTGCATTTAGGTAAACAACTTAAAGTAGTTGTTGAATAGGGATTATTTAGAGAAAACTTAGTTTGTGTGTGAATTCAAAATCAGATTCTAGAGAAGCTAGTAAGAGATCATCACTTCCATAATTTAATCTTACTTTTTCCTCCTCTAAGGGCTTACACAAGTACTTGTTTTACATAAACTCCAAATGCACCCTGATCAATGTGTGCTTGGAACTTGTGTGTGAGAAGGCACAAACTTTGTGTATGCAGAAAAATAACATTGGTCAAGTATATGATTGTACAAGACTATATGATATCAAGTTACCAACAGAAACCATGGAAGAAAGGAATGCTACAAAAGAATGTTTCTAATTTTATTATTCAATCTCTTATTTGGCAATTAAAGTATGGAATTGTGTTACAAATTCAGGATCTAACCCTGTGCAGACTATCATCACATATCTGTTGAAAGGACCTATACATCTTTTACATACAAAGTCCCTTCAACAAACAATGACCAATTACTTGAACATGTCATAAACAAGCAAAAGAATCATGGCCTCAAGCAGCAAAACGGTATACATCACTTTATCAAACACAACCTTTGAGTTAAAGAAAAGAAGTGCCAGCCAAACCATGATGCAGAAGATTATGAGCAATTGCATCCCTAGCCTTCATGGAACTCATTGACCTCAAGGAAACTTCAGGCACCATCTCATCATCCATCAAATCAATCTTCAACTCAGGGTCCATCTTTTCCCCCTTCAACTCACATATATTATGCAGAACACAGCAAGCCCCAAGCACAACCGGCAAGTCCTGCAGCTTCACCTCAGTCCTCTTCTGCAAACAACTCCACCTCCCTTTCAACCTGGCAAAAGCATCCCTAGCCACCTTCTGAACCTCCCCAATCTTCTCATTGAAAGCATGCTGAGTCCAAGTCAGATTCTGCTGACTATAAGGCACCAAGACCCAATCCATCAAAGGGTACCCCGAACTCCCCACAATCCAAACACCCTTCAAAAGCCCACCATTAGCCCTTTGAAAAAGGGCACTTTTTTCCAACACCTGATCATCAGGCATTGAACCAGGCCAACCAATGCACACATCAGTGAACACCCCTCTGTGATCTACCACCCCCTGAACGGTAATACTATAAGAAGTCTTCTGATTCCTCTCAGTATGCCTCTTGTTGAAATAAGCAGCCACACTAATCTTAGGAGCTATGATAGGCACATGAGAAGTATACATAGACCCCACCACATTAGGAATCCCAGAAACAGACTCAAATTCAGTCTTCACCCTCATCAATGCACCGTCATCGGGCCAATTCAAATACTTGTGCATAAGCACAGTCTTAATTGCAGTGCAAACCTCAAGCACCAACTTATGGCAAGTTGATATGCCCAATCCAAACCTCTTAGACACAATCCTAAGAGGATCCCCAGTGGCCAATCTCCACAAACACACAGCCACCCTTTGCCTCACAGGAATAGCATTCCTCAAAGTGGTGTCCTCCTTCACAATTGCAGAATTCAACTCCTCACATATCATATCAAAAGTTTCCCTTCCCATCCTAAAAGCCTTCCTAAACTCTTCCTCAGGAAAATCCTCTTTGTTACATTCATCCCACCACGCCCCCGAACGATCCTTCACCCACAACCTTCTCTGAGAACCCCCCACACCAGATTTCGCCCCCTCAACACTCCCACCACCTTCAAAACCCTCCTTCTCACACGCAGCCACCGCCACCGCCCGTGCCATTCCGCGTGACTTCTTCCTCTTCACCCTCTCCGATTCCTCCACCTGGCTGTAATACTCATCCAAATTAGAGTAATACTGAAGCATGGCCTTGGTTTTCTTCTTGTGATTTGTTTCCAACGAAAACTTCTCCTCCTCGGAGACCCTGTTGTTCTGTTGTTGCTCAAGCTTCTCTTGCTCATCCAACAACAGTATCGAGGTGAGCAGACCCTTCAGCTCCTCCTTCTTCTTCTTGCTCCTCCTGCTGTTACTCTCTCCTAGGTTGTTGTTGTTGGATGAGCCGTCATCGCCACCATCACCATCATCGTCATCGTCACCATCGTGGTTTTTTCTGCGGCGCTTTCTGGCCGTTGCGGAAGTGGCGTTGTTGCTTATGGCGTTGTTATTGTTGTTGCTGTTGGTCATTTGATCAAAGGAAGATTGGAGCAAGGTGTAAAGGTAAGACAAGGATTCAGGGTCTGCAAACGTTGTTGGGAGTTTCATAAAGACAAAGAAAACAAAACAAAACAAAACCCAAACCGAGAAACAATCAAAGAAAGAATGAAAGAAACAAAGTCAGAGGCTTTAGATTTGAAGGAACAGGAACACAAACTCAATCACACCAATTCTTAGGATTGTGTTGAGTTTCAGTTTGCTTTCCTGTGAAATTATTATTATTATTAATTAATATATATTTATATATATATAGTTATAAATTGTGTGAGGTGTGAACACGCCGTGTGGTGTGAACGCGGACATTGAAATCTTATAGAATGAAGAGATGCCAGAGAAACGAGTGTTGTTTTCACTTCTTAATTAATTAATTCATTAATTATTATTTTTAATTCATTAATCAGCGGAAATTAAGCGTATGATGAAACTTTGGACTTTCCAGTTTTGCGTCGATTTCTTTAATTGACAGATCGATTAGAGAGTGTTGCAAGTAAGCGAGTAAATATTTATTTATTTATTTTAAATCATTGACTTATTAAAGTTTTTCTTAATTTCAAAGACCAACAATATATAATTTTAGAAATTAAATAGACTATTTAGTTTCCTATAACAAAACCAAGGTCATTGGTTTTTCTCTTGCTACCAACTCACTTTTTTTTTTAATGAAATTCCTATATTACTTTTAATATTTTCTTTGCATAAATATACCATACAATAAGCATTTATGTACGTTTAATCAGCATCAGCATTAATGATTACGAGAATTGTGATGGTGGGAATGAAAATTAGGGTTACAGTGTGAACACGATTTGGGATTGGAATTTTTTGAGATTGGATTTGGTTGTCAGGTATGGTATAAGACAGACGCAGACTTGGAATTTTCTTAATTTATCTTCTTATTCTCTTTTACTTTCTCGATCATCATTAAACTTTTTTCATCCATGGGATTCCACGTATAATAATCAACAAGATTAAACATTTTTTTATTATCATGCTATTCTAATTTCTTTTTATGATTAATACCAATAATCTCTTCTTTCAAAAGTTTAACCAATTTAAATTTAAATACAGGCTAATAAATAACAGTATTGAAAATGTGAAGCCAAACGCCCAAAATTAATATTAATAATTTTATAATTTTTTCACTTTTTTATCTAAATTTTGACCGGTCAAACCTGTCAGTCTTTAATGACATAATAACAATCAAAGTTAGTTTCTAGTTGTGATATTAAGATGTAATTTTTTTAATAGCTATTATTTTGATGGTTTGATGTTAGAAAAGAAAAAAAAAATTGACAGGTTGAAATATTTGAAATTTTTATTTTTAATCATTTTTATAATTATGTGATAATTTGTGATTAGTTTGTTTTTAATATACGAATCAATAAAATAATAATAGATAAGATATTGTAAAAAATTGTTAAAATATTATTGTGCTAATATTTTGTGGTGAGATTAGGGTTAATTTTTAGAATATTGAAGTTTTGGATGTTGTGAGGTAAGAGCAGTGATTGAGGATAATGGTGTAAGTTTAAAAATTTGGAAATCATATAAAGGTGTTGGATGATAAGATGTTGATGTAGTTGTGTAGTTGATTTATGTTTATTTTAGTGAAGAATGTGATGATATTAGTAATAAAATATTTAAGAGGAATTTGGTAGATGTGTTATATGATTGATTTTCCTAGCTCAGATTGTCAAAAGTATTCTTATCTCAAATCAGATTCTCTTATATATAAAAAAAAGCGTTTTTAATTATTGACAGAAAAAAAAAAAGTGTCATGAGTAATATATACACAATTATGCATCTTTGAGAAAAAAAAAACTATTTTTAAACAATTTTTGTTGACAAAAAAAATCCACATGTGGTCAATTCTAAAAAAACCTAATCAAATTGGAGTAATCTTTTTTTTTTTCTATTTTTTTAAATATATTTTAAATTAAGAGATAGAATTAATTGACTTTTTGGTTCATCATAAATTTATGTATTTTTAATTGAGCTACAGTTAATTTCTTTTTTCTATTGGATATCAACAAATTTTTACTGTTTTTAATTGAGTTTTTTTCTGTTTTATAATTTTTAATTTTTTTGTTAGATGATTATTTTACATTATGACTTTATTTTCTTATCTTTACTAAGAAACATGAGATTTTATAATTAATAAAAAATAGGGTTAAATATGTTTCTAGTTCCTATATTTTGGGATGTTTTTGGTTTTAGTCCCTCTTTCAAATTAAGGTACAATCTAGTTCTTCAACTTTTGAGAGAGGGAGTAAAACCAAAATCGCCCCAAAGTATAGGAACTTAAAACATATTTAACCCTAAAAAATACTAACCATTCTACATTAATTATAATTTTATTTTATTAATCACAAATTTTCATATTTCTTAATACATGAAAAATAAAAATAGGACGACAAACTTAAATAACATTCAAGCCACTTAATTAACAAAAAAGATTAAATACTTCTAGTTGATTTAAGAGTATAAAAAAGTAAGTATTCAATAAAGAAACAAAATTTAATAAGAATTCAATTAAAAGTAAAACTTAATTAAACTTAAAATTATTTAAAATTCATATCAGTGTTAAAATATCATATTTAACAATTTCCATAACAATTTTAAAACAATAACCACATTGATCCAGAAAATTTGAAAACTAATATGTAACAAAAATGTTAAATTGAAACAAAAATCCCACTTGTTAAAATGGATCACCTAGTCTAACCTATTTTGACTTGTCACAAGTTTATCATTTAGTAAATTAATCTAATTCAACTCACTTATTAACGAATTGAAAAAAATTTAAATTAATCTAACTTAATACGGATTGGTGGTTTAAATGGATTAATCCATTAACTCACTATAAGTTTTTTCAATTAAAAATAATAACATTTTTCTAATTCAAATCTAAATAAAGGAAAGTAATCTTAAATTAGATTTATGATCAATAAAATCATTCAAATAAAGATATCACATAATCTCCTAATTTTTTTAATGGTTTCATAACAAAATAAATTTGTTTATGCATAAAAATTGAGTTATTAAGTAGTCTAATTATTCCATATAAAAATAATTTCATGCAAGCTTCCATTTTAATATTTTATAAAATGATTAATCCAACAAAAAATACTTATTAGAAAAATTAAGTGAATTGGTGAACTAAATTAATTTAACCTAGCTAAGTCAGATTTAAAATTAATTCATATCAAAATTTTAATTTTTTTTCATCCAACTTAATCTAAATGTGTGATGAGCTAAGTTGATTCATACGTTTTAATCGGTTCGACAACCTTACACTTATAATGATAGAAGAAAGAAAAATCATTAATAAAAAGAAGGAATGTTTCACGTTAATAACACACTTATTGTTGTAAATGTTGAAGTGATTAGAAGCATTTATTAGTGAGGCATAGGTTTGGTTTAACCTTTAGGGAAAAAGTTGTGCTTGTTGGGAGTACAAGACTTTGACATTGAGCATGCATGTTCACATTTGAGTTGAGATTGCCCTAGATGACGATGATGATGATGGGTCCCACACTCCCAAAGCATGATATCAGATTTCAACAATATACGCTACTTTTGACCTTTTGTCTCTCTAGTCATAGCCCATCTAACAAGTAAACCATATGAATTTGCAATCTCCAAATATGCTAAAACTATAATCTCAAAACCAGATCTCTTAAAAATGGCTTTATAGTGTAAAAGCAAAGTGGTCATTCATGAAAAAAAAGAAAATATCTCAACAACCATTTCTATCCTTCTTTCACCATTTCTTTATATTATACAATAACAACATTTTTCAATCAATTCACACTCGCTTCCTGCTATTTTCCATTATGCTTTTTCTGATTTTGTTCTTCTTGCTATTTTAGTTCTTTAGATAACCTACTTTATTCTTTAATTTGACGTTTTTTTGGGCAACATGCATATATAAGTGATAATTTCATTTATTACATGAACAAATCTTTATTATTGTTTGGTAACGAGAATTGCATTAATTTACTTTTAAAGTTTTAAGAACAAACTAAATCAAAAAACGAAATTTAATTTGATGACTAAAAAAATATTTAATTATTTATTATTTTTTGAAAGATACATCATAAAATATTTGTATGATGTCGATAACTTTTTCAGCTTCTTCCTAAACATGTTTCAATGCTGCAACTTCTCTTTATAACTCTGTTTTCGATCTCAACCATTCCATCCAGCTGGTCACCTTATCTTCCTCTTCTTCAATATATTGAGATTTTAATTCTACCTTAACTTGACATTTTTTTTATATTTTAAATGGTTAGCTTAATTTGGATGAATCGACCAAATATCTATATTAGTTTCCTGGTCAATGTTTCTCTATATGAATCAAACAAAGTTAATTAATTTTAACTTTCTATGTTTTAAAGACCAATTATAATCATGTCCATAATATATTCGAAATGTCATAATATATTAGTTATAACTTGTTTCCGGATAAGAGTTGAGATCTATCTGTGTTGTTTACTAAAGTCATTGGCTTTTCGAAATAATGTTTAATAAAATAAGTATTCATAATCAGTTACATAACCTTCCTGCAAAACATATGTTTATAAATATTAAAATAAATTTATCCTTAGGTCTGATCCATTATTAATAAACAACTTTCACTTAACCGATTTATTACCGAATTGTTAATTGCTTACTACCCAGTCTATTGATTTAACATGTATCCATACCGTACATAATTTGATAATCAATATGAAATTTATTAAAAGGTATATTAACATTGTTGCTAATTTAAAAGCTAAATATGGTTGAAGTAAATATAGTTTGTTATTCCCCAAATGAAATTAGAGACCTAGATTTTTTTTTTTTTTTACTTAGCCACATTGACATAAGCTTACCTTTGTTTTCTTTTACCTTGAAAAAATAGTACATCGTTGAGTTTGGATACAGTAGGGACAAATAGATTCACTTGTAATAAAGAAGAGCACGAAAAGTCAACAGAAGTATTTTTAAAAGGGACAATGATATATTTTGACAACTCTTTTTTAACAATTCTTTGACAACAGTATACGTGTTATCATTTTATTAATATGTTTGAATTTATCTTTAAAAAAATATTTGAAACGGACCAATCATAGACTGCCACGTACTTGTTGTCAAAAAATTGTCAAAAAAAAATTGTTAAAGAGACTTTTTCCTTTTAAAAGCATCCCAAACGATACAGCTATGGATGAATTAAGCCACCAGCCAAATGAAATTAAAAATGTTAGGTGCAAACCAGTTAACAGTTAGTGGTAAACTACCCAAATTCTTCTTCAACAAAAGACATAGAGGTCTCACAAAAATGTTACTTTTAGTTTTTAAAGAGGTTAGTTTAATTAGTAGTTCATATTATTTGAGACTTTTATAATTAACTATTAAATTTAAATTAAAATATTTTATTCATTATCGTATTTATTTTAAAATATTAATTAGATTATCTATTTTATTTTGAGTTTTTATTATTAAGAATAACGATTAATTATGTATATTTGTGATATCTTTTAAATTTTAATTTTAACTTTTTTTTAATTGTTTTTATCACAGTATTAAATCTCAATTTGTTATTTTGATTCAATTTAATTTTTATTTTTCTACTTTTTTTAAATTAAAAATTTTATTCTTCTTTAAATTAAGAATAAATTTAATTCTTACATAAATATTATAAAGATATTTTTATTAAAATTGGTAATTTTATTAAATATTTTTTTAACAATATTAAGTTTATTTAAATTTATATTTTACACTAAATTTTGTTTAAATTTTTTAAAAAAATTTCATTTAAATTATAAAATTGTTATTTTTAAACTAACTCTATCAATTTTATAGGAATTATTAATATATAATATCATATAAATATTTGAAATATAAATTTATTTATAATAAATTTATATATATGTAAATTCAAGTAGAAAAATAATATTAAAACTTATACAAATACATTTAAAATTTTAAAACAAAATTTAAATAAAGTTCAATGTAAAATATAAATTTAAATAAACTTAGTTAGAAAATTATCTTTATAATATTTATATAAAAGTTAAATTTTATCTTAATTAAAATAAGTTGATATTAAATAAAATCAAAATAATAAATATAAAAACTAAATTAAGATTATAACTTGATACAAAAATATATATATTTTTTAATTTTTTTAAATAAAAAAAATAAACAGAAAATAAATAAAAAAATCACAAACTAATACAAAAAATATTTAACACTGTCTGTATATCAATAAAAATGACCTAACTATTATATATTTTCAAAAATAAAAAACCAATTGAAACGAATCAAAACATAACACACCTATCAAAATATTAGAAGTATTTGAAAATTTCCAACTAATACTAATACCATCAAAAAAATTTTGGCATAAATTTATGACTTTGCAACTCGGTTGCTAAAAATAAATTATGTTTAACTCAATCTGTCTAATCATTACCTTAATGGTAAGGTACTGTCAGGAACACGAAGTGCCCACACAGTAAAATAAGATTTCAATCTTTCACCATCAAACATTTTGGCACTGATCTCCATGTGGTAGTAATCGAAATCGAAGCTTCCGTGAAAGAGCAAAACAACATCTGGATGCAAATGAAAGGCTAGTGTTGGACGTCAATAGAGTTGCATCCACATCTTCCTGTGACTGATTCATCAATAATTTGTATCATAACTGGTTGAAGTGACTTACAAGAAAAAATCGGATTTTCTACAAACACTTACTTACAGACAAACAAATCTTCCCTAGGAAACTGATGGTCTGTAAATTTGTAAATCGCTATCACATTAGCTCTTTAATTTTAAAAAACTAATAAAAAATCTCTGTAAGTATAAATTGGCAATCACACTACTTAAATGTTTTTAAAATGATATTACTCTAATAATAATAATATTCATACATGTTCCAAGAAGCCTAAGTTTAAGGACTCGTTTAACATTCCCAAGACATAAGTAACATTTTCAACTTCAGAAATTAAATTCGAAGCGGCTACCACTTTCAGGACTAAAGTGACTCTACCCCTCTTTTGATGTGGCACGTCAACTTTACACGTTAACTATTAATGCGTATTTAGAAATGTGCCCCTCTTAACAAAACAAATAATGTCAAATGAGTCTTCAATATAAAAGGTACAACTATGAACTTCTACTCTAAAGTGAAAAACCATGCGCATGATGCATTATCAAACATGCTATGGAATACCCACGACCATAATAATAGCTGAAGCTTAGTTCCCTAGAAAAAGAAGATCTCAATTCAATGGATATCTTTGTAAATACATGCCCCCAAAGCTCCAAGTCCAACCCATCTCAACTAAAATGAAATTCTAGCATCCAACTAAAGTCTTCTTCATCTGCAAAAAATTGTCAGTCCCACACAATAGTACAACATCCTTCCGATTCCTAATATTAAAATAGAACAAATGTGTTAAAGCTACACAAAACAACTGTTGAGATTGGACAAAGATACAAACTCAATTAATGGATGAGAGGAGGCCCTCACATGAGTTCCTCGTCGGCTTTAATTGAAGGAACACTTGTACGGTAACCCTACATCTCAGTTCTCACTCACCAATATCGGTGTCCTTGTCTGCAATGTCTGCTTCACTCCTCAATGCATCAACTTTCTGCTTAGTTCCAATTAGCTAAAGTTTCCTTTCCCAGCACAGCAGCAGAGACATGTTAACCTTCAGAACAAATCAACTTGTATATTTACATAGCCATGTTGCCACATGAATGGTCAAGTAAGAGATCTCCCAGCCCACTCTCGTTCTCGTCTCTTTTGTTTGGCCATCATCCTATTAAACTTTTCTTTCCCCTTTTCCAGAAGTGGGTCGTGCACAACATAGTCATTTGGGTCCTCATTACGTGACATGCGGTCCTGCACGTTTACAAGAAAATTACAGGCAATGTGTAAGGGTGTAAGAAAGGAGCGATGTGATTTAAATCAAAGAGGAAACAGTTGCAGTTATAACATTGTTGCAGATATCTTAGAGCACGAGGATATTTATTTCAATAGAATTGTCTAATTTCAAAGATTTTCTTCATGTATGGATAAGCAATTTTCAGATTATTTCTCTAACAACTGACGGATGAAAATGAAAAGACAGGTAAAACACATAATTTGGATGGAAAATAAAATGATTTTGAAATCCAGAGTTTATACAGCCCATCTAGAAGAAATGCGAAGGGAAAACTCACCTTGCCAGACTCGGGGGCAAATTTTAAACTGACACCTTTCCAGTCAGACAAATCCTCATTTTTAACATCTTCAGATTCGCTAGCTGGGAGTGTCTCCTTTGCTGCTAAAGAATTCTTAAATTTTTGAAGTTTAGCCAGAACCTAAAGGTAGAGATACAAAGGGAACAATGTTACTCGGGAAAAGTACTTGAAAACACACAAGCATATTGTCACAAAAAAGCCCTTAAACGACTAAAACTTTAGAAACAAAGCATTAACCTCATAATCCGTAAGGTTCAGACATTAACAAATGTTCATTTAACTGTCAATCTTGTTTATCTAGAAATTGAGTCAACTACTCTTACATGTCATAGTAAATTATTAGTCAGGTTATCATTTCCTTTCAATTATATTTTTGATAGTCTAGAATGCTCAAGAACACAAGCAGGGAAAAAAAATTACAAAGAAAATAAGGAAACAGAAAATAAAAAATCAAAACATACTTCATCTTCGCGCCCTTGAAGTCGACGTTTCTTCTGCTTCTGCAATTGTCTTCCTCTCTCAGTTTCATTTAATAGTTGCAGATCTGCATCTGCATTAGCCATTCTTTCAGCTCTTGCTTCAGATCCCACACCCTTTTTCTTCATGGACAACTTTTCCACCTTTGGTTGATCCTCATCAACACTAGCAGCATTGGACCTAACAAGTAGACACAGTCAACCATTTACTGAGTTTAGACCAATTACAAAATGCTTGAATAATCACACAAGCCACAAAACACGCTTGCATATGCAGAAAATCCAATAGATACAAAAAACATCTACTTGGAAAACAAAAGCAAGCAAACTTCATAGGCAATAGGAGGCTAACAAGAAGCCACTTTAAAATATTTCTTTGGCAGCTAATTGATAGATTATGTATCTTCTTTAAATAAATGATAAACACTAGCAGTATAACCAGCAATCTTTCAAATGCCAGAACGCAATCGAGGCACAGTAACTTGATTACAGTGGATTTCTTGGGTAATGAAGCCATGGGTTAGGAATCTACATATTGTTTAAGGAGAAATGTCAAACGTCAGAATGATATCTATATGAAGAAGTACAGACATGTATGTGCAAATCATGGGACTATGGACTTGGAGAATTGAACTACAGACTAGTTAGTAAATATTATCCTTTTTGTATGAAACTAAGAAAAAAAACATGCAAGCACAATATCTTTTCATTGCACAGGCATGGTTCCTAATGTAAAAAAAATGCGATTAGCATCTTAGCACAACCATCTAATAATTTCCTCGATGACTCTCTACCTTGGGTCCCCACCATGGCCACAAGTTCAATGGCTTTGTAGCCAAGTATGCTATATAGGGAACATAGAGCATGTAATGGGCCACAAGCTCCCCATAATGAGCCTAATAGTATATCATTCTTGTTTCACAATCATATTTTACAATTTAAAAGAGCCGAAATTTTTTTATCACGTTATATGTATCATTGCCATTCAAAATATCCCCATTGACACTTTTGTGGCAACAGATAAAACACATACTCGAGATCTAAATGTGGCCATAATAGAATTTCAAAGACGCATAGTTTTACCTTAGTGCTGACGTATCATGATTCTCTGGAATGGATCTTCCTGCTGCTTAAGAAAACAATGATGTGAGTCTTGGCAATACAAAAAAATATTTTGAATAAGAATAGTGCATAAAAAGAAGGGAAGTTAGTCGACAGCTTAAATCTTTGTAACAATAACCATTACTGCATTCACAAATAGGACAAACTTCTGCCATGGATTTATAAAATAAAATAGATCTCCATTACCGTAAATGATTACTGCATTTACAAATAAAACAAAGTTCTGCAATTGATTTATAAAATAAAACACATCTCCATTACCATTATGATTAAATTAAATGCACCTTAGAATGTTGTCATTTTATTTGCTCTTGTAATGCAAAAAGTAGCAAACATTCCCCCCAAGTGTTGAGAACACGAAAAGGTATTTTAAAATTTACACTCAACTTAAAAGATCCAATATACTATAAGCGTTGCAAAGTGTCTCAATCACTTGTTCCTGAAACTATTAGCATCTTCTAACCATTTTGTCCCTTGTTAAGACTACCATTTTTATTATAGATGATTAGTATTTTTATTCCATTTGACAGGTCCTACATGTCACTTCTACAACTTGATTCTTCCACACACTGTGCCTTACAAAATTTTCGTCATTACATGTTTCTTATATTCGTGTTGGTGCAACAAGCATTTCAAAAAGAGTGAGAGTTTAATTTCATACATCAAAAGTATCTCATTCCTATGTTTTGTTTTGAAAATTTGTAGATAGGGTTCAGAAGTAGAAAGTGGCCTAGTTGCTAAATAATTTATCTTCTGTTGGAAATGAAGAAGGAATAAACATGGCAGCCTGATAGTAACTGTGGTAGCATAATGTCACTGCTATAAGATCATTGAACCTAGCATGAGTAGAACATGAAAGGCTTCCTAGATCAGAGGTTGAGATGTTACAGCTAAGAAACTGCAACATATAATATATAATATAAATTGAATACAACTTGACGCACCTTTTTGCAACTTAGGCTTCGGAGGGAGATCACCCAACTCCTTCCTCTTTTTGAGTATCTGCATGCGCATTCTTGAATCAAAATCTGCTTCATCATCATCACTGGAATCAAGACGAGCAATGTTAGCAGGTGCTGAATCTTTCTGAGGCTCTTCTTTCTTTGCGTTAAGTGTCTCCCTAACAGACAGCTGCAAATCTCTTCTTGACGTACTCTGCAAAATAAATACAAGCAATTTATGTTAGTGTCAATTTGTAGTAACATTTGTGTTGTTAGTTTCCATTGAAATATGAACTTTCAGGTGGAAATTATCAAATGATTATGTCACATGGGGACTCTTGGAGCTGTAAGCCAAAGCTGAAACCACAAGTAATTAACAGATAAAGTACTAAAAATTACAATTATCAGGTAAGAGTTATACTATAGGAACAAAGAAATACTATACGAAGGTCTTATTACCAATTCACTATCAGGTATTTCTTCCTTTAGAAGACGAGGATCGTTCAAGACATCATGACTGCTCTTAATCTTTTGCTTCACTGACGCCAATTCCTTTTCCTCTTCTTCAGCTTCTTCCCCAAATGAAAGCAAGTTCAATTTTCTGTAATCGAATTTAAAAATCAATAAAAAAACATGTTGCTTAGAAAGTAAGCATTCTGTATTGAGTTCTAAGACATTTTTCTTCAACAGGAGGTTGAACTTACTTGACACCTTTCTTCTTTGGTTCTTTACTTTCAGTATCAACTCTAGCTTCAGTCCGAGATTTCTGTAGTGTTCTTGGAACAATATCTTCAAATGGATTCCACAACACCTAAAATAATCATATTAAGATGACATTAGTGAGGATTAATTATCTGCACTGGACACAAACTTCAATGTTTTAGCAATACCAATTAAAAGCATAACGAACCTCGACTGATAAAATTTTTGGCGGATCTAAAGGCCGGTCGTTCTTATCAGTTTCAACTTCACCCAGTCTCAAAAGATTATACATTGTATCTCCTGTCACCTGAAGTCAAATAACAGTGAGAACAGCCAATCATCCTTAAATATCACAAACAGAAAGTTTTACTTCAACATAACTGCAATTGGATTCTTTAGGGATTTTTTCACTTGACTATGGTGATATGGAAGGCAAGGACTCTGCCAACGCCCTTACTAATAAAGGAAAGAAATCCTTGGCCAGAACTGCATTTTGCATGTGGATGTAACTAACTGAGTGTCTGACTCTATTGGTTATAGTTCCCTGTTGTTGTGGCCAGTGCTCATTTGCGCACATGTGAACCAACCCAANAAACAAGGAAAGGATGCCTCCCAGGGGCATCTTAGATTGATTTGAGCCGTATTAAGGGAAACTATAATGTACTTGGCTTTACTTTTTCAGGTGGGGGGAGGTGGGGGAAGGAAGTGAAGTGGTGGACCTACCCATCCCAACCAGCGATATGCTGGGATTGATGTTTTCTATTTTCATTTTCTGTTTGCAATTTTACATATTTCAATTTGTTTTCACTTTGTTTCCATTTTCAAAAGTGTAGCAAATCAAAGAACACAACCTTTCATTATTTTCAATTTTATTTTCTAATCTCACCATTTCTTATACTTATTTTTGAAAACATGAAGTAAAGCAAAAAAAAATACGTCACACTACATAATTAAAAGTGAAACAAACAATAAAAACAGAAATTGTTTCCTTGGACAGAACTCCTCTTACTTTTCCAAAAATGGTATGCTTGCGATCAAGCCAGTCACAACGATCTAGAGTGATGAAAAACTGACTTCCATTGGAATTTGGAGATCCAGCATTTGCCATCGCAACTATTCCTCTGTGCTTGAATTTTAAACGAGAATGAAACTCATCAGCAAAAACACCACCATAAACGCTTTCACCTCCTACAACAACAGCAACAAAACAATTAGTTTTTTTAATAAAAGACCCACTAAACAATCAGAAGAATCACAAACAAAACAGTATCCACAAGTCACATAAATCAGCTAGTAACAATAGAACAGAATAAATATGATTATAGTACGTATGGAAACTAGTGAATCACATTTAAAAAATCATGCAAATCAGGAGTTGAAGCTACTCTCTGGTGTGCTGGAAAACCATGGTGGAACACTGCAGTTTCCTTAAGTCAATGCAAAACCAAACCCTATTCATGATGGAAGGTATTAGAATTGATTTTGCCTCTTATTAGACTTCATTTCAGTAAAAAGACAATATTTGTTTACTGTTAAGCAAAATTGATTTTCCCTCCAAACCTCAGCTCTACTATAAGTGATAAAAGGTAGCTTCTACTTTGGATTGAAAAACTTGTCAGAATAACTCTTACATCAAACTTGTCTTCAGATAAAAACGCATCCCAAAGATAAAAACGCATCCCAAAGTTGTTTCAAGTTAAAATCAATTATGAATCAAGACGTAAGGGTTTGTTTGGATGAGTTTCTCCATAAGTTCATCCTAAGAGAGAAAAATAAGGAAAAACTCATTAGTTTCTCTAGAAGCTAAAATTAACTTATGCACATGTTACAAATAAAAATTTAAAGAAGCTATATAGAGAACTTTTACAAGTTAACGTAAGTTAATTTTAGCTTATGAAAAAGCTAATGTCAAATTTTCCTCTATTTTTATTTTGTGGAGAGAACTTATGGAGAAACTCATCCAAACAAGTCTTCAACGTGCATATATTTAACTAAACTCCGCTAACTAATCATTTCAACGTGATTCCAAATAATCCAACCACAAATCTAAAAACATTAAAGTGATAAATAAAACAGCTTCCGCTTTAGATTGAAAAAGTTACACTAAATTTTACATCAAACTTGCTTTCAGAAAAAAAAAAAAACGCATCCAAATCAATTTAACCAGTATTTCAATGTGATCCTGGATTATCTAACACAATATGTAAACACACTTTAAAGTGCTAAAAAGATAGCGATTTGCTTTCGGTTGAAAAAATTTACATTATATTTTACATATCCTAACATAAATCAAATTAACTAGTATTTCAAAACAATTCTGAATACTCTAACACGCATTAAAGCAATACTGCTGTAGATTGAAAACGAATACACTGTGTTTTACATTTTACATCATACTCTCATTCAGGAAAAAGCTTATCCAATCAGAGTTCAATTCGCTCCAACTTCCATTTTGACTAAAGCTAAGCCAATTTCCTCCCAAAAAAAATAATTTAAAATCAATTAAGCAAACGCTCACTCATAGTTTTACAAACAATCACGGAGAAACGAAAGCGGAAGGGCGCAAATTAGAGCGCATGAACTCACCGGTGCCAGAGCCGGTGGGGTCGCCACCTTGGACGAGGAAGTCCTTGATGACGCGGTGGAAGATAGTGTTGTCGTAATAATTTTCGAGGCAGAGCTGCACGAAGTTCCTCACGGCTTTTGGAGCCTCCTTCGGCCATAGCTCGATGTCCAAAGGTCCGCGCGTGGTGCTCACTACCACTTTCCCCTTTGTCGGAGGTTCTAGAACATAAACTGACGACATCTTCGACTGTTTCGATCGCGTAACCACCACCAGCACCACCAACGACGACGATAACTGTGTGTGAGGGTTTTGGTTTTGCTTTGGATTTCAGAATCAAATCGATTCTTTGTTCTTAGCACTCCCAATTCTCTTTTCTTCTTAATTATTTGTTTATTTATTAAACAAATAATATAGTTTTTCAGCAAATTAGTTCCTCAATGAAATGTTAAGAATAATTTCTTTCCGTCGAAATAAATCAAGAATAAATTTTTATGGTATTTTCAATAAGAATTAATTAAAAGGCCTTTTTTACATAAAAAAAAGTCTTTAACTTTTGAAAATTCTGACTATTTTTTCCTTAATTTTTTTTAAAAAACTGTAGTTAAAAATGTGAGATTTGAATTTTAAAGGATTTACTAAATACGAAATCATAACAATTGAAATACTTTTATAAATTTTAATATAAATATTTTATGTAATTATAAAAATAAATAATCAATATTATGTGAGACTCCTGAGATATTTAAGTTTGGTTTTAATTTATTTAGTTTTTATTTTTGTTAATTTTGTTTAAGACTCATTTATTTGGATGTTTAATATGGTTACAAATTTCGTAATTTATGTTTAATTTGTTTACTTTTTTTATAACTTGTCTAAATAATTAACTATAGACTGTTTGAATAAGTTATTAGATTGTTATAAGTATAAAAGTTAATCAATGGAATGGAATGATTAATTTCATTCTTGTTGAGTCTTGGCTTCTAAGGAAGAAATGTAATCTTCATTAGTAAAGTGTTTTGTATTGGTTAGAGATATTTGTTGTTCAAAAATTATCATTTACTCTATTAGGCTATAAACTCACATAGAGTGTCCTAGTTTAGGTGATGAAAATTAAGGAAATTTTTATGGTGAAATTAGAAATGAAACCTCTAATATGATGATGTGATAATTAACTAACTATATTTAAGGATTTTGATTAAAGTTTAGTTAGGCCAAGACATTTGTTGCAATCCACTTTCTGCAGAATTTCTTATACCTGAGTCAATGCATAAATCCAGATTAAGAGTCTAAGAATTTTAGGTGATGCTTGTGATTATTTACTTAAGAATAATTACATGTTTTACTGTATGACAATGATATATAGATAAAAATTTTATTTACAATAACTTATCTTTTATCTAGTTTTGTGTATTTTTTTTGTTTTACTTTATTTCTTTTGCAATAATTGCTGTATTATTGTAATCACAAGAACCTGTAGGTGAATAAAATGATATAAACACTAAGAGGGAGAGAGTATTATATTCACATTTTTTTTTCAATTTTATCCTTTAAATAACTTTTTAAATTAACATAATTATTTTTATTAATATTACCTTTTAAGTGACGATTTGTTTGACTGAACTTATTTGACTATTTTTTTTAAAATTTAACTATTTTAATTATAAAATTACCCACAAAATGAATAAAACTTATTTACAATAATTTAAATATGAGAATAATATTAACGATAACAATAGTTTTTCTTATTATTATCATAAAAGAATAATATATATATATATATATATATATATATATATATATATATATATATATTATTTCTCTTTTTATTTATAACTATTTTTTCATTTTATCTTACAATTTTTTAAGTTAAAATAATTATTTTATTATTTTTAATAAATTTAATTATTTTTTATTTGACCAATTTTCTTAATTATAATGAAACTATTTACAATAAAATTATTTATATTTACAATAAAGTTATAAAAATTATTTTTTATTATCACTAAAAAAGTAAGCTAGCACATAGTCTATATATAAAAACAACATTTTTTGTATTCACGTTTATTTTCTAATTTTATTCTTTAAGTATTTTTTTTAGACAAAATAATAATTTTATGAACATTACTTTTTAAGTCTAAAATACATATAAAAAATAATAATAAATAAATTAAATATAAAAGATAAATATAAAATATAGATAATATATCTAACACTCCTCCTTAAGTTGGTGCGTACAAATTGTATGTACCAAGGTTGTTACTAATATAATTCATAAAGACTTAATGAAAATATCTACGAGTGACACCAAATTGCTAATGATTTGAAAGACAACACAAAAGACGAAATACCAACCCCAGACTCCCCTGAGCAAAAAATCTTGGAGGTTGCTCCATGTAAATCTCTTCTTGCAATAAATAGGTACTTGTTGGAGAGCCACCATAACTATAAATAAACTAACAAAAACCATATTTTCCGTAGAAAAAAAAAACATATATGGATGAGTCAAACACAATGGTGACAAAAAAGAAGTCAGAAAAGACAATAGCAGAAAAGATGAATAGGAGAGAGAAATATTAAAAAAATCCAAGATTCTCCATTCAAGACACCTTAAAAAGGAAAAAGAGCAACATTGATACTTTGAATAACTGTCTAGAGGAGACGAGACATGTGACAACACACAATGAACCTGAAAAGTGGAAAACGAGTGACCTCGACTCTCTGAATACTACTAAACATGCCACCATGTACGACGGAAAAAGGGAACAAATCCATAATTTCAAAAGGCGCTGAGAGCGCGTAGTAGCTCTAATGAAGGCATCGATAATAGCATGGTGGTCGTCTAGTCGAGACGATCAAAACCATGTGATCGTCGGTCGAAACTTGATCTCTAATAGTGACAGCCATAAATAACGACGACGGCGGTAGATGGTGCCACTGGCAACAACGGTGGATATAGTGGCAGAGACCATGTTAAGAAGTGGGCTTTAAGCCTAACTCAACCCCACAAAACAAGCTTGTAAGATGAGGTTTGCACACATTTATATATTATGAATTGACCTTATATCTAGTTGATGTAGGACTTCCAACACTTTTTTCAAGCCAAGGTATATACATCTCGAGTGTGAGACTAGACATTAATGGGTGGTCCGATAGCGGATGAAACAATATGCTCAACAAACAACAAATATCGCTAGGATAGACTTTAACCATATCTCTAATACCTTGTTGAATATAGTGAAAAACTATATATGAAATTAATCTCCCTTGTATTGAATATAAAAATAGGATCCTCTATTTATAATATAAGAAATATCAGTCTAATCCAAAATACAAATAAGAAATAATAACAAACAAACTAAATATAAAAGATAAAAGATATATATAAAATAAAAATAATATATCTAACAAAGTGATTATTTATTTGAATTTAAACATTTTTTATTTGACAATTTTTTTAATAATTTTTAATTAAAAGATTATTTACAAAATAAATGAAAATTACTTACAATAAAATTATAAAAATTATTTATAATTAATTTTATAATAGTAATAATAATATTTATAATGATTTTTTATTTTTTTATTATCGTAAAAAAACAACACACGCATAATACATACGTTTCCACTAATTTTAAATAAGCTGAATAACATTTATACTATTATAAAAAAATAATTAAGTGTTATTTATTTTCTTAGATTTTTCATTATAAATAAAATTCACAATAACAACAATGAAAAGTAGTTATGTATTGACCTTTTTTTATGTAATTTTTTTTTTCTGGGAAAATAAAGAATACAAGAAATTTTTAGGTTGTATTAAAAGAATACTTTTTACACTTTTATGTTAAATTATATTTTTTGTAGGCATAAATGTTTTGAAAAACTCATAATTCTGTTCTATTTCTAAAATTGTATATTTTTAACTCGTTTTTTTTTTCTATTTTCTACGAATTAAACATTAATCTACCATGTCCTTAAGATGTCATTAAAAAAATTAACCATTTAAAATTAAAAATAAAAATAAAAATAAATAAGGCATACGTAAAATTAAAGTCGTGAATTTTCGGTTTGTTATGTTTAAAAGAAAGAAAATAAATTTGATAGAGAATGAAAATATCTCTTATTATTTTGTATTTATTAAACGATGTTATGTTTAATTATTTATTTGTTTCACAAACATATTGTGTTGAGTGATATTTGATACGAAAAAAAAAAAGAAGAAGAAGGTTTGGTGTGGTGTTTGTTATAGGGTCAAAGGTCTAAAAAATGTAAGGATGAGGTTGAAAGCATGGTGGCGTCGGGGTGATGGTGATGGAAAAGGTTGAAACAGGAAAAAAGTGGGAAAGCATGGGTTTTCTCATTTCCATCTTCACACCGCATCAAGAGGACCCCAAAACAAAAGGACGCAAAACTAACCGACCTTCTGTCTCCGCCCCCGTCTCTCGCAGCGGAGCAGGAGGTGGCAGACCTTGGCCATAACCACAACCACAACCACGGCGATGTCTTCTAATGCCGACTCCACCACGTCGCAGCTCTTGAATGTCACCATGGTAGCCGTTGACAAAGGCAAGAGCTGCGCCCACGCCTTTCGTTGGACCATCAAAAACATAGACAACCCCGTCATCATCGCACTCCATATCAAACACAAAAACATTACTCATCGTAGGTACCCTCTTGCATTATTTACCTGTCTCTCTCCCTTCTTTCTTATTCCATCCACTACAATAATCTAACATAAATCAACACTTTTTTCATTAATCAAACCTTAAACAGATCTTTTTATATATATATGTACGATGATTTTTTATGGTGTTGCTTATATTATATAACAATTATAATATTATATATAATTATGCGCATGCAGAGAGCATCGATGCTGTACCTCCCGACGAAGACGATGTAGCACATGTTTTCAACCACTTACGTCAAATGTGTCAAGGCAACAATGTATGTAATTGATATCCAATTTTGGAGAAAATTTTCATTACAATATTTTCTAACAAATACTTTGTAATGGATAAATAAGTTGATTAATTTTGATTAGTTGACGCATGCATGCATAATTATTAAAGTCTATACTAATAACTAGTTGATGGATATAATAACTAATAATTATTGTTGTTGCTCTTGTGATACTAGAATCTAACTTTGAAATGATAAAGATGTTGCACATTGTTAACTCAGGTTCAGTTGAAAGAAGCCGTGATCCATGACAGTGATATTGTGAGAGGAATAGTGGAATATGCACAGAGAAATCGCGTGAATACTATAGTCGTTGGTGCAGGCTCCTCCAACAAGACTAGTTTTGCAAGAAGTCTTTACCTGAGGAGTGGAAGCAAGTTAAGTGTTAATTGAGACATTACTTACCAAGTTTTCTACTTTGAACTCATATAAATGAGTTTAGTCATCTTAAAATTTGGCCTTTGCATGACAATTTTGTGTTTCCTTTGCATGTACAAATGTTATGTAATGTGTTAAAGTTTCTTAATGTGGTGGCTGTCTCAGAAAATTAAAAGGCCATGTGTCAACAGGCGTAATGAAATCAGCACCAGATCATAGTTCTGTGTTTGTGATTTCAAAAGGGAAGATAGTGGGAGCTCGACCAGCAATACGACCGATGGTAAACATGGTTCAACCACCAAGTGAACATGCAAAAAGGTGCCACACAATGAAACTTATTAATACCTTTCACATTTTCAATGCATATATGCCATGATGAAATAAGTTGGTACTCAGTTACACTCTTCTTCAATCACAAATATATAGCCATGTTCAAATCTAAGCATTTTGGCTGGCTACAGTGAGAACAGGACACATGGAATTAGAAGTGGGAGCACCAATGGAAGATCAGAAAGATCACTTGTACTTGAAATGGCAAGGTCTTCTTCAGTCGGTCAATCAACGGAACACAGGTTAATATTTTGCCACAGCTCGGATGGAACTGACTCTTCAAAGTCGAACAAGTTAGTGTCATCAGATGGAATTAGACAAGAGTGCGATCTATCAGATTCTCAATTCACGGTATGTGTCCAAGAAAACAAAAAGCTTATCATGGATTAGATTGTCTTTGTTGTAGAACAAAAACTACTAAGTGATCAAATCAGTATGGTAAAACTAAGTCGTAGAAATTAATTTACTATTTCATTTCATTCCAGGAAGAGATGGAGAGTGAGATGAAAAGGTTGAAGCTCAAACTGAAACAAACTATGGACATGTTGAGTTCAGCTTGCAAAGAAGCAGTGTCAGCCGAAAGCAAGGTGAAGTAAATTATGTGATCATGACTGTAAGAAGTAAGAAAACTCTACTTATGTGTTCATTCACTGCATAATGTATAGACAAAAATTACCTCAAAATGGTTTACATATTGTGATGCAAATAAGGCCACAACTATTACTCCTTCACTATAATAAACTGGTAAGGATAAAACAAGGGTAGTGATTAAATGAGCTTGAATGTTACACTTAGATGAAATCAACGAAGTGTTGTTAAATGAAATTACTCAAAGGGTGTTCTTGGCAGGCTAAAGAGATTAACCAACGGAAACTGGACGAGGAACGTATAGCTGAGGTGGCTAAGTTGTCTAAAGAGGCAGCACTTGCATTGGCAGAAAAGGAGAAAGTTAAAGCCAAAGCTGCATTGGAAGCAGCTGAGGAAGCCATTAAGATGGTTGAAAAGGAAGCACAGAGAAGATTTAATGCAGAGATGAAGGCCAGAAGAGAGGCACATGAAAAGGATCGAGCATTGAATCAGTTGGCATGTAGGGAAATTCGATGCAGAAAATACAGTATAAGCGATGTTGAAGAGGCCACTCATAAGTTCTCCCCAGCATTGAAAGTAGGTGAAGGTGGATATGGACCCGTCTTTAAAGGCCAACTTGATCACACCCAAGTAGCAATCAAAATTTTGAACCCTGAAGCTACCCACGGAAGGAGGCAGTTCCAACAAGAGGTATGTAATAAATTCGTCATTCCAGAAATTTACGTTAACTTTTTTATGTACTTTGCTTATTCTAACCGATACAACTTTTAATTCATCAGCAGTATAAAAGTATTTATAGTGAACATCCATGTTTATGCAAGCTAAAGAAGATATATTATCCTTCTGACATGTGTAGGTTGAGGTATTATGCAGCATAAGGCATCCTAACATGGTTCTCCTCATTGGTGCATGTCCTGAGTACGGATGTTTAGTGTATGAGTACTTAGAGAATGGTAGCTTAGAAGATAGATTACTGAGGAAAAATGATAGCCCTCCAATTCCATGGTGGAAACGATTTGAAATAGCTGCTGAGATTGCAACTGCACTTCTTTTCCTTCATCAAACAAAGCCAGAACCAATTGTGCACAGGGACCTCAAACCTGCCAACATTCTCTTGGACAGGAATTTTGTGAGCAAAATCAGTGATGTGGGTCTTTCAAGACTAGTGCCAGCTTCTGTGGCTGATTCTGTCACACAATATCACTTGACTGCTGCTGCTGGAACCTTTTGTTACATTGACCCTGAGTACCAACAAACTGGGATGCTAACAACAAAATCAGACGTATACTCATTGGGGATAATGCTTCTACAAATCATCACAGCCAAGGCTCCAATGGGGCTTGCTCACCATGTTCTGAAGGCCATTGAAGAGGGAACATTTTCAGAAATGCTCGATCCTTCGATCAATGATTGGCCCCTTGAAGAGACTCTTGAATTTGCCAAACTGTCACTGAAATGTGCAGAGCTCAGCAAAAAGGACAGGCCTGATCTTGCAACCGTGGTTGTGCCAAAGCTTAATCAGTTGAGAGAGTTTGGGTTAGCATCACATAACAAGCTGAATCATAGTCACCCTCAACTTCCTCTCTCGCCTACAAGAACTCATCTATCGGATCCATAAAATAGGTTCCATTATGGAATCATGGCTGTGCCATGTTATTTTGAGTAGAAACATTTACTCCAGTAAACTCCTTGCAGCACTCATTGTTGTGTTGCAATGCTAGTTTCCAGCAGCTTTCTTGTAACGAAAGAGTTTCCTTTAATCCAAATAGATGATGCCTAAACCCTAAAATGGCCTTGCAAGAGATCATGAATGCATTATGTCTTCAAACTTTTTTAAAATCTTAACTTGATCTCTTTTATGTTACTTTAACAAACTCATATTACATGATTTTGTGATAGAAAGATAGTGCAAGTTTCTTTTACAATCTCAATGCTTAAACTATTAACTCTTAAACTTATGTGCTGTCCAGTTTTCTCATAAGATTTCAACTCACTATCACAAGAGGTGTTTTTACGTTTGTTTGTTTAAATAAACTTATTCAAAAGCGATTATAAGAGAAAAAAATTAGTTATTTCAAAACTGTAAGTAAAATATAAGCTTTAATAAAAGTTATAAGTGTCATGTGTTAATATCATATCTTTTGTTATTATTTTGATTTCAATTTAATGTCGGTAGTATTTCATTTTAAGATAAGTTAATTGAAATACTTTTCAAAATTAAGATCTAATTGAAACTTTTTTTTCCTATATGATAAAAATGAAACTTTTTAAAGAACATAAGCAAATTGAATAAGCCTAATTAAAACGTTCAAGCAATAAAAGTAACTTAATAATGCAAGTTAAAAACAATGTTAAAAGTATATTTTCCTGTCGTAAAATACAAACATTGAATCATCTCAATTCTAAAAGTTTACATTTACACAAATTATCTCCTTCCACTTTTATAGATTCCAATTTAACTTTCACAAAAATTTTCTCAATAATATTTTGTATAGTCTTTTTAATAAAAATAACCCGATATCATAACTATTCAATGCAACAAAAAAAATTCACCGTTTTCCATCTTCCACAAATCTTTTTAACTAAAAATATATTTAATTGATCAAATCAATTTCTGTTACCTTATATCTTGAATTCACCAAACATTGTAGTTTTATATAAGAAACCTTAGCTCAAATTCAACCTCTTTTAAACAATAAAACATCATATTTTTTATATAACTCACATAAACCATTGTAGGGAGAATTAATACTTTTCCACCGTGCCATTCTTAAGGAAGCATCAAAGAATATAACTCAAACTTGCAAAGTGCCAAAATGCCAAATGCACGCTATATAAAAAATTCACCAATTCTTCCATTGTTTCTGTCTATATAATACTTACACCATATACATATTTTCCATGCTTCCAAGCTCATTCCAATTTACCTCATCAAATGGGACATCGCAGATTCAGACAAAAAGATCTGTTTCCATTGATGAGAAAAGTTGGATTGATGTTGCTAGGTTTGTGTGCATGCATGGTGGCATCAGAAGAAAACATTGAAAACCCTTCAACTGGTTCATTGTGCATCAGTGAATGTGCCTCATGTCCTACCATATGTTCACAACCTCCTCCTTCTCTTGTCACATCATATTCAAACCATCCACCTCCTTCACCTCTTACACCACAACAACACCTCACACCACCATCATATCCACCTCCTCCACCACTCCTAACATCATACCCTTCTCCTCCTCCACTCTCAACATCAAATCCACCACCTTCTCCACTTCTAACATCATATCCACCACCCCCTCCTCTCTTAATATCAAATGATCCACCCCCTTCTCCACTTCTAACCTTCCCTCCACCATCACTACTACTACCACCACCTCCAAAGCCTTTACAACCTCCTCCTCCACCACCACCACCACCACCACCTTTCAAGTCCAACAACAACAACCCTCCTTCATCAGGTTCAGGACAACCTACAGTTATTTCTGGCCCTAACTACCCCTATTACTATTACTATTCCTCAGCTGTTGCATCTTCCTTTTCTCCACATGTTATACCTTTTTTCCTCTCACTGTCCTTCTTTCATGAGCTATTCTTTTGATGGTTCCGGATGAAACAAGTATTTGTACAGTGTACAGCAATTTGACGGACATATATGTTTTTTCCTACTTCATGTTTTACCTTTGTTGGGAACTCATAATGTAATTACTGGTAGTAAGAGGAATCAATATTCCTTTATAAACTGTGACAAATTCAAGTTTGTTATTGATTGAATGATTTTTTTAGTACTATGTTATGAGATGAGATTGTATTATATGTGTATAGACAGTTCTGTACAGAAAGAAAGTAAACACGTAATTATTGTTAAGAAATACTTGTTTTGGCTTTGTTTTAGATATGGATATTTGATATTTTAATATTTTTTTTTAATATTTTTTAATAATTTTTTTTAAAAAGAAGGACACTGTTACTATTAGTATGTTTGAATTTATTTTTAAAAAATTATTTAAAATGAATATGTTTTATTAAAAAGTTGTAAAAAAATTGTTAAAATTTTTTTTTCCTAAAAACATGTGAATTCATGATTGTCATGAGAAACTAATATTGATGATATGGCAGTTTATTCAAATTTTTTTTTTATTGTTTCTGATAAATAGTGATTAATAACACTATGATTCTGTTTACTAATAATGAGCACACGTGTATTGCTTTTATACATAATTTGGTCACAGTTAAAATTAATTTCACATTTTACGTTTTTATGAAAGATAAATAGTATCAACTACATCAGAAACTTTATCTAAGTTTTGTTTTAGGAAAAAAAAAAACTTCATATATAGGTTAAAGTGTTTGCTTTAACCATGGTTTGTATCTTGTGATAATTTAAAGTATAGGTATATCTCAATAAAAGTATATTCTTCTCTTTGTTGAAAAGAAAAGCAAATATGATATAAACTCAATGTAATAACACTTAAAAGATCAGGAAATAAAGTTTTACTACCAATCCGTGATAAATCCTAGCTGAATTTGAAAAACAATGTCTGTGAGATTAATGAAAGAAAGAAAGCCAAAAATAAAATGTAGGTAAAATTAAATATGTATCCATATATTTAAAAACTTATTAAATTATATGTAAATATAAATATTTTATGAGTTAAATATATTTTTAGTTTTGAAACGAAATTAAAATTTATGGATACATTTAGATTCTCACACTTAAAAAAAAATATAATCATTTTAATTAAATTATGTTAAAAAAAATTTAACGTGTTAAGCATATTTACATGTTAAAATAAAAATATGTCAAACCACGTAATCTACTCAGATATTAATAAAAAAACTTTTAAAGTTTAAAAATTAAAATATACCAAAGTTTTAGATTTTGACAAATTATAATTTTGCATCAAAATTCAAACACTAAATATTTAACTCATATCTTCTTATTCTTTACATCCTTATTTTCGTTAACATATAATTTTTTTTACGGACATTAATACTTTGTCAAAAAAAAAAATCTTAAGAAGTTCTTCGTTAATATGTTTTATTAGCCCTTTTAAGAAGCTATTTTTTTTAAGGAATTGTTAATTAACAAATGGGTAACGACTTTAAATAATTAAACTTTATCAATGCACTTCACTAACCTTTCCCAATTTCTCTAAATCAACTTTTGTGCCTTTATGCATGTTTTTAAATCTTTTGTAATAATGAACATTGTTAATTAACAAACCAAAAGAACAAAATTATAAACATACTTTGCAATAAAAGGTTAAAGACATTGGATGGATATTTTAGTATATTAAGATATTTTTCAAGTACGGTCACTTCAACATTAAGATTTTCTAATTTCATGGATCAGAAAAATAGTAAGACATGTTCTAAAATAAGATTAACAAAATTAGTTAACAAATAAGATTAATTAAAATTAGTTTTATCATATTTTTTCTTTCTGGACTGGTCTGACTTTGTTTCTACAACAAAATAAAACAAATCTAATGTTTAATATCTAATTCAGCTTAATGTAAAATGTATATAATATACCTCAACAATAACCTCTTCTTTAAAGATCTTGGATAATTTTCAAATCTGGAACCGTTAAAGACAATTTTGCAATTGAGTAAAAGCAAATATGAAGTTGTTTAAAAGCTCAACTTTCATGGCTTCCACTTGTTTTTTTTTTTGTTTTTTTGTTTTTACTTTTTCTTTTAACTTTGTTTCCATTTCCTCTTGTAGTCTTTTGTTTTCATGCTTTAAAGTTCAACTTGAGCATTTCAACTTCATCTTATGTTTTGTATTTCAACTTGAGATTTAGACCCCATAAATTTAAAGGGACAATCCTTTTTTTCACATCTTTGCACATAACCATGTCGATCTTTTCCAAATACTTAAGAAAATATATCATGTGAAGTTAAGTTTTTCTCTCATTCTTTTAAATAAAAAGTAATTGCATCATGAAGCTTTCATTGAAAATGGAAAAAAAATAATCAAAATTACACTTATTATTCAAACAAGACTATAAAAATAGAGACAAGAGATTATCATACAATAATTCCTTTGGTTTCCTCATTCTTAGGCTTATGTGTCATGATGAACATTTTTGTATAAAATTAATGACTCTCTTCCATTGGTATTTCTCAATGTCTATCATATAAAAAAAATAATGTAAAGTAAATAAGTTTAAATACTAACTTAGTCTATATTTTCGTTGAGTTTATTCATTGTAGTTTTTTTTTTTGTGATCGATAAGGTCATAAATAGTTAACGGTACAGTAGATGTAATGTAAGATATGTGGAAATTGTAATAATTATGGGATAAAGTGGGTTTTGAGACTTGAGTGTTATTTTTGGTAATTAGGTTTAATGTTTAGATGTGTTTATAGTTATAATTGATATGTTAGTTATTTATGTTTTATTAATAAAGTGCAACACATAATTGGTATGTTGATAATTGTATTAAAGTATTTTTAGTTGTTTCCGTTATGACATTTATTATTCTGTTAGAAGTTACTGTTCATATGAACAATATTTTTGTTCCTAGGGTTTTCTATTTTGGGGCTTTTTGGTTTTGCCGTTACTGGAACCCTATATAAGGGCTTCCAGTGTCAGAAATAAAATAGATGAAGAAGAAATCCAGTCAATCACAATATATTTCATTTTCTCTTAAACTTAGAATACGTACATTATACAGCGCGCCTTCTTTCTTCCGTTCCCTTTCCGATCTGCCACCGTCGACCACCGCACCGGAGACTCCTTCATCGTTGACGGACTGGCCGAAACACTCCATGAACGGACTTCGTACCCTCTCGTCCTCGCAGAGCACTCGGGCTCCGAAGCTCCCAACAATCCCATCTAACTATTGACTCTGAAGATCTTTTGTGAGAAAGAGACTTTAGCCTCTTGACTCTGGGCCATTAGTTTGGGCCTTCTTTTCTTTGTTTTGGGCCAACGTTTTTCTTTATGGTATCAGAGCAGGTCTTGGACCTGTTCTGCGTTTCCGCTGCTCGTATCACCAATTCTTGATTAATCATCCACTTCTTTCCGCCTTCTTGCATTCATGGAGCAAATGGATCAAACTAATAATCCTTCCAGTCCCTACTATCTGCACCCAGGGGAGAACCCATGCACCTCCCTCATCTCACAGATTCTCAATGAGTCTAATTACACCTCTTGGAGTAGAAATATGAGGAGAACCCTTCTTTCGCAGAACAAACTCAAATTCATAGATGGCGGGATCACAAAGCCTCAAAGAAATGATAGTCTTTTTGATTCTTGGGAAAGAAGTAACATGATGGTATTATCTTGGATCATTAAGACACTTTTGCCCCAAATTGCTGAGAGCGTGATTTATATGGAGAATGCTCAAGAACTTTGGGAAGAATTGAAAGAGAGATTTTCAAAGGATGATCATTTCAAGTTCTCAAATCTTCTTCAGGAAATTCATTCTATAAAACAAGGTGAACGAAGCATAAATCAATATTTTACCGATTTGAAGATTTTGTGGGAGGAATTGGAATTTCTCAGGCCTATTCCCAGTTGTAGCTGCAAAGTTCCTTGCAGTTGTGATTTTTCTAAGGCCTCACACAAATATAGGGACATGAAGCATGTCATATGCTTTTTGAAGGTTTTAAACGAATGTTATAATATTGTCAAGACTCAGATATTACTCATGGAACCTTTACCCAACATTAATCGAGTATTTTCACTCCTTATACAACAAGAAAGACAAGGGAATTTTAATCAGGGTGACAACAAAATACTGGCCAACATCATTGACAAACGAAATCAATGGAAGAACAACCAAGGTTGGAGGACATATGGCCATGGAAATCCACCCAGAAATCAAGGAAGAGGAAGGGGAAGAAATCCCAACTATGGGAAACAATGTTCCCACTGCCATAAGATGAACCACACCATTGATGAGCGTTACTCTAAGCATGGGTTTCCACCATGGTATAAGAAGAATGACGGAAACAGTGAGAATGATACTGGACAAAGGGAATGGGGCTCTGCCAATGCTTGCTCTGCATCCTCAGGAACACAAGTTGATCAGCAAAACATTGTTCATAATCCCTTCACGCATGAACAGATGCAAAAGATACTACAGCTGCTGGACAAAGCCGATAGCCCATCACACAGTATTAGTAAAATACAGAAAAACAACACAGAGGACACACAAGGTATGCCTTCGTGGATTATAGACACAGGGGCCACAGATCATGTGACCCATGACAAAAATCAGTTTACCACTTTTTATAAAATCAATCCCATATCTGTCGAATTGCATAATAACTCTTTGGTTACTACCCAGTATGCAGGGACCATCTATTTCACTAAGGAATTTGTGATTTTTAATGTTTTATATACCTGAATTTACTTTTAATCTCATTTCTGTTGAAAGTCTAACTAGAGACATAAATTGCACTCTTACTTTTTCATCTAAGATGTGTGAAATTCAGGACAATGCTACATTGAAGATGATTGTATATGCTAGTGTGTGCAAAGGACTCTACCACTTATAGCCTTTTGAAAGGAACCTAACTTCTAGTTGTATTTTCTCCTATGAACATGAAAATGTAAACCTATGGCACTGTAGGCTAGGCCATCCTGGACACAAAGTTGTTGAAAAATTGTGTAAAATTGTTCCTTACATTCAAATTTCTACAGACAATGCTTGTGATATTTGTCACTACGCTAAACAACACAAATTGCCTTTTCCTAAGAGCAATACTTTGTCTGCTAACTGCTTTGATATGATTCATTGTGATATTTGGGGTCCTATTTCTACTTCTTCTGTACAAGGGCATAGATATTTTCTCACTATTGTTGATGACCATAGTAGGCACACTTGGGCCTTTCTAATGAATAACAAGGGTCAGACCAGAGATCTTTTACAGGCTTTTATCATGAAGATCAAAACTCAATTTAATAAAACCATTAAAATCATTAGGACAAATAATGGCCCTGAATTTAACTGCCCTGCTACCTATAATTCTAATGGAATTGAGCATCAAAAGAGTTATGTTGAAACCCCTCAACAAAATTCAGTTGTTGAAAGAAAACATCAACACATATTAAATGTTACTCGTAGGTTAATTTTTCAGTCAAATATCCCTCACACCTATTGGTCTTATGCTTTGTCTCATGTTGTCTTTTTAATCAATAGATTACCTTCTCCTGTTATCAATGACAAAACTCCTTTTGAACTCTTGTATAATGATTCACCCACCTATCTTGATCTAAAGGTCTTTGGATGTCTTTGTTTTGCTTCTACTTTGGAAAGCAATAGAAGTAAACTTGATCTGAGAGCTAGGAAAGGAATATTCCTAGGATACAAGAGTGGAATGAAAGGGTATACAGTTCTTGACATTAATAGTAGAGAAATAACCATTAGCAGAAATGTTGTTTGCTATGAAAATGTATTCCCATATAAAGATAAACACAAAGGGAAAGACAATAGTAGTGGTGGTGAAGAAAATATATTTTTCCTTGATGATATTAACTGCAGGTATGAGAAAGAATCTGCAAGGGATGAAGGAGGGAACCCAAGTCCTGCTGAGAGTAATTTTGATGGCAGAAACTCAGCCGAGAGCAGTGCTGCCACTAAGAACACAAATCCCACAGAACAGCAGCAAGAAAATGTTCAAAGAAGATCTAGCAGAGTTAGAAAAACTCCAGAATACATAAAGAATTATATTCAGGAAGGGGATGAATCCCCATCTACATATTTGACTGTCAAAAATGGTTTGAGTACTCCTTATTCTATAACAAATGTCTTGTCTTACAAATCTCTTTCTGACAAGCACTTAAAATACACTTTTGCTATAACTGGTGACAAAGAACCCAGTTCTTATGAACAAGCCACGAACAGCCCAGAATGGACTAATGCCATGCAAAAGGAAATTCAAGCTCTACAAGCGAATAAAACCTGGTTTATGACTCAACTTCCTCCAGGAAAGAGATCTATTGGATGTAAGTGGGTCTATAAGATTAAACACAAGGCTGATGGTAGTATTGAAAGGTATAAGGCTCGGTTGGTATCCAAAGTGTATACCCAACAAAAGGGTATAGATTTTCTAGACACTTTTTCCCCTGTCGCTAAACTTACTTCTGTTAGAATGCTACTTACTCTTGCAGCTTCTAAAAATTGGATTCTACATCAACTTGATGTAGAAAATGCCTTTCTTCATGGAGACTTGAATGAAGATGTATATATGGATCCTCCACCAGGCTTAAATGCTGGAGTTAAGGGTCAAGTATGTAAGTTGATTAAGTCCTTATATGGCTTGAAACAAGCCAGTAGACAATGGTTTGATAAACTTTCCACATTTCTTATTTCTTCTGGATACACTCAATATAAATCTGATCACTCTTTATTTGTCAAAAGAACTAATGCAGACTTCACAGCTTTACTTGTGTATGTTGATGATATTGTTTTGGCTGGAAATTCAATGAAAGAAATCAATTTTGTAAAAACCCTTTTACACAATCAGTTTCACATTAAAGACCTAGGAGAACTTAAATATTTTCTAGGTTTTGAAGTTGCTAGATCTAGAAAAGGAATACATATATGCCAAAGAAAATATGTTCTTGATATTCTTGAAGAGACAAGGATGCTTGGAAGCAAACCCAGTTCTACACCATATTTGAGCAACAACAACTCATTATACAAGGCAGAGGACTACATGGATAATCCTAGTGATTATCGAAGGCTAATAGGAAAGCTTTTCTACCTTACTAACACTAGACCTGATCTATGTTTTACAGTTAATCTTTTGAGTCAGTTTATGCAGGAACCAACCAAGCATCACTACCAGGCTTTACAACATATACTTAGATATGTTAAATCAAGTCCTTCTGAAGGACTTTTCTTTGCTTCTGATTCGGAGATACAAATAAAAGGTTTCAACGATTCTGATTGGGCCACTTGCCCTAATACAAGAAGATCAACCACTGGCTATTGCATTTTCCTGGGAAAATCTCTTGTCTCTTGGAGATCAAAGAAGCAGAGTACTGTCTCGAGATCCTCTACAGAAGCAGAGTACAGAGCTCTTGCTGCTACAGTTTATGAAATGCAATGGTTGCATTATCTTCTTCAAGACCTCGAAGTCACACCGGTTAATACAACTATCTTATACTATGACAACAACTCTGCAAGGCACATAGCTCATAATCAGAGTTTTCATGAGCGCACCAAGCAGATAGAGTTGGATTGTCACGTCCGTGAGGAGATACAGTCCAAGTTTCTACATTTACTACCTATTCGGTCAGAAGAGCAGCTAGTAGATGTCTTCACAAAATTCCCTCACCGCACTCGCTTCAAGTTGATTATTCCCAAGCTTGGAATGGTGAACATCCACCATCTAGCTTGAGGGGAGGATATTAAAGTATTTTTAGTTGTTTCCGTTATGACATTTACTATTCTGTTAAAAGTTACTGTTCATATGAACAATATTTTTGTTCTTAGGGTTATCTATTTTGGGGCTTTTTGGTTTTGCCGTTACCGGAACCCTATATAAGGGCTTCCAGTGTCAGAAATAAAATAGATGAAGAAGAAATTCAGTCAATCACAATATATTTCATTTTCTCTTAAACTCAGAATACGTACCTTATACAGCGCGCTTTCTTTCTTCCGCTCCCTTTTCGATCTGCCACCATCGGCCACCGCACCGGAGACTCCTTCATCGTTGACGGACTGGCCAGAACACTCCATGAACGGACTTTGTACCCTCTCGTCCTCGTAGAGCACTCGGGCTTCGAAGCTCCCTACAATCCCATCTAACTACTGACTCTGAAGATCTTTTGTGAGAAAGAGACTTTAGCCTCTTGACTCTGGGCCATTGGTTTGGGCCTTCTTTTCTTTCTTTTGGGCCAACGTTTTTCTTTAAATTGGATGATTTAGTGTCTGTGTGATATTATTAATGTGATGTGTTGACTTTTTAATAAAAGGATGATTTATGATTGAATGCGTGTGGGTTCAATTCTATGAATTTAAGGGAAACCTTTGATTTATATGACAGGTATTTAGATGGATTTGGTTTTTAAAACTATATTATTATAAGTGGGAAGATATTAGAAATAAAGTTAGGTTGTTTTATAAATATTAAGATATAGAGAAAAGGTGACATTTGTGTTTAGGAACCCTATAAACTATAAATCAAAGAGAGAAGCAAAGGAAAGAGACATTTGGGAGGGAGATAGAGACATCTGAGAGAGAAGAGAAATAGAAATAAATACAAAGACCCCTTCAACAACACTCCATCTTCCCCAACTCTTCACGTGTATAGCAACTCCTAACATTTTTCATCCTTCTCCCCAATTTCTCTTACACATATTAAACCACAACACTCTAGCAATCACTATTTCCTCACGGTCCAAATCATCTTCTTACCCAAATTTACTCCATGTATTGTGCTATTGATATCATATTTATGTACTTTTTTTACTTGAATGGACTTGATCCATGTAGTTAATGCCTTGATTAGTCTTTAGGTTGATCAATTTTGTTAATGATGTTTTAATTTTGATGCTAATATGATCAACATAGTCAACACTTACTATAATGATTATTTTGGTTGATACATAGTCAACCAAACCATCATGACATGTATTTATATTATAAGGGTCAAATACATCTAAGCATAATTAGTCGAGAAGTACTTGGACACTCACAAATTCATTTAAAATACTTCAACACTAAAATAAAGATGAGAGTAATAAATTAGATTATATATATATATATATATATATATATATATATATTAATGGTATTTTCATCTTTTACACAATCTAAAGAGGAAAAAAACAATGGAGGTGCAAATAATTATAGTAATGATACTCCTTCCATACAACCTGTTGGAGCACCTGAGATCTTCAGCCTCTTTACCTCTCCTTCTCTACATGTGAGTTGTGAGTCAAAGCTTTTGTTATTTATAATAGTTATATTGTCTTTGAACAAAATTATCTCATAAATAAACTATTTACAGTCTTCAAAATGCAACTGTTAAACTTTTTTTAGAATATTAAATATCAAACTTTACTGTGATCGAAGATTTTTTTTATTTCTCCAATAATCTACGACTGAGAAATATGTTACTTCATAAAATATAACATTCAACCAGCCATTTCAATCTGTTTTGGAAAATAAAAATTAAATATATATATATATATATATATATATATATATATATTTAAAATTTAATTCATTTTACTGAATTAAAGTTTAAATTTAAGATATTAATCATAATTTAATAACTAAATAAATATACGTTATAATACGTTATGTGTTTAAATTTTTTCTAATAGAACAATTTTAAGGCTCAAAATTTCCTTCTACTTGATACTTTATTTTTAATATTTGTTTACCATAATATTCTTTAAAGAATCAATAATATAGAAGAAAAAAATATAATTATATATAACTTTGTGTTAAATCTTAAGAATTTTTCTTATGTTATGAGTTTTTTCTTCTTCACCGTATCAGAAATTAATTATGCTATGAGTATTATAATTGTACCCAACATATTTCTACACATGGTAAAAATTAGATACAAATTTTACACTTTGTAAAAATTAGACACGGATTTTAATTATATAGATTTCCCCACTTATCTCTCTCTAATTATTTAATATAATCATATATTTTGAGCTCAAATTTGAAACTTTTAATTAATTAAGTTGACATAATTGTACATACTCAACACTCAAAACTCTTCCAATGATCCTAAGTATTTATAGATTCATAAAATATGAGTTTCCCGTGTTGAAAAGTAGTTGCTTTCATATGAGAGTTGAAAAATAGTACCAACCAAAAGGTTTTTTTTTTTTTTTTTAAAAAAAAACTTTTCTGAAAAAAAAAATGAAATGAATGAATTTTTTATAAATTAAAATTAACTTATATATAAATTATTTGTACTAACTTTTTTAATAATTGCTTTAAATTGTTATTTTTAATTTATGTGTAAGATCTTCTGAATTAAAAAAATGGAATGGTTCAAGAAAAATCATGAATCCATAAAGTCAAAGATTGAAATTTGCATGGTGGTCCCTTCTTGAAAATCAAGTCACTCGTCATCACAGAAAGTCTTATATATAGTGTTATATTCAGCAGAAGGTGTTCAATTTGTAATATCCCTTATCTTCCACGGCACCACTTCAGCAATGAATAGTACCAAAATTGTTGCATGGTTTTTCACTTTCTATTCCAATCATTGCACTATGACAGCGGAGAAGAACCATCAAAACCCATTCAAACAAACACTTGCTACTTAATTTGGAACACCACTTACCACTTATGATGTACACCACTGTTATAACATGAAGGACAATATTCATTATTCAGTTGGGAATTCATAAGTAGAGGTGTCAATTTAACCCATGGCCCCAAGGCTAGCCCTAACCCACTATTGAAAAAGCCCTATTTTAAGAAGCCCCTTAAGTAGGGGGCTAGAAAAAAGCCCCAACCCCCAAAGCCCCCTCTCAAGTGGGTTAGGGTCAGGGTTAAAGTGGGTTAGCCCCACTCTAAAACTTTAATTAAATTTTAGT
>NC_028356.1:31675159-31804701 GCF_000741045.1 Vigna radiata var. radiata | reverse complement strand
AAAGAAAGCCCATGGGCTGGCCCTAACCCACAGGGCTTTGGGGCTTTTTAGCCCTGGAGGCTTTTTTAATAAAGATCTTTTTTGGCCCTAGGGGCTTTTTTGGCCCCAACCCACATGAGCTAGGGCCAGGACCTATTACAGGGCCTAATTGACAGCTCTATTCATAAGATAATTAAGGAACATCTTTCCCTTGAATATTTATAAATGAAAAACTATTTTTCATTAACAAGGTAAAATTAGGCTTAATTATCCAAATATATCCATTAATATCAAATTTATATATTTGTGGGTAGTCTCAACTACTCTATAAAGTTATTATTAATGGATTTCATTATATCACTCACAAGTTAGTCTCATTCACGTCTTAGGTCATCACCATACATTCATATTAGGATTTCTTATTACTCTCACTACATAACTCATTATATTATATATGAGTGTGGATGCTTATTAAAGTGTCAAGATATCTCTTTGCTTGAATCCATACATAAATGCACACACTAAAAAGACATACGTTAAAAGGATTTCCTCCATGGAATCCCTTCCACTCTTATGAGTTCATACCTCATCATCATACATACTTTACATTTCATATCACACATAACAACACTTATACAAACTATTTGAGATTTTAAAAAATAAATTTCAACGTCCATGAAACTTGGAAAATTATGTTCTTGAACTCAAATTAAAGATAATTGAATCAAGAACACAATGCAAAAAGAATCAACCCAATTGAGTAATTGTGAAAAGAATTATGCACCAACAAGCAACAAAGGTCAAAAGTCAATTACATAAACTATTGGAATTTTAAGTGAAAAACTACCCTAACTACAAACCTCCAATCAAATATCTGAACAATCAAAATAAAGAAAGATATTTCTAGGACTAGTTGTAAAAAATTTAGCTCGACCCAACAATTAACGATGCAGAAATTACCAATTTTCCCATGACGACTTAGAGTTGGAAAATCCAACTCACCTAGTGAGAAGAACTCTTTGCCAAAATTAATTTTGGCACTCGATCAATGATCATTGGACTCGACCAACTACAAAACTCAAATTTGACATTATAAAAAGTTTATACAAATTCCACAATTTGACATTACCAAATGACTAAAAACTCAATTTCGAGTATTATACAAGTTTCAAACACATCAATTTGTGGTAAACAAATCAATCCAACTAAAATCATCACATTTATTGTACATGCCATTCGAAGCCCCAAATTTTATAACACACAAAAACCCTTGTTGGAAGTCCCACATCTACTAGAGATAAGACCAATTTATAATAAATATATAAGTGATGTACAAACCTCATCTTACAAGTCGGTTTTGTGAGGTTGAGTTAGGCTTAAAACTCACTTTCTAATATGGTATCAGAGTCATCGTTAAAAAGCCTATCCTAGCGATATTTCTTCTTTCTTGGGCATTTCTATTCCACCCTCACCCAATTTCTACTATCACGCACGAGATATCTATACCTCGGCGTAAGGGACAAGATGTCTATACCTCGGCGTGAAGGGGGTGTATTGGAAGTTCCACATCTACTAGAGATAAGACTAATTTATAATATATAAGTGAGGTGCAAGCCTCACCTTACAAGACGGTTTTGTGAGGTTGAGTTAGATTTAAAACCCACTTTCTAATAATCCTAAAGCATATTAATTTTATAAAATTGAATATCCTATCCCAATTTCAACAATTTACACAATCGGACATGTAAAAGCAAGAAAACCTTTAAAGACATATACACAAAAGATCAAAACATGATTTGCGCATAAAGTTGGAGACACAAACATGCAGGGAGTCCATTGGAACAAAAGTGGACCACATGCAACACAGAAAAAATTATTAAAGTATAATTTTAAATTAAATATTTTTATTAAAGTATAATTAAAAAAAAAAACTTTATTATAGTATAATGTTAAATTATTCTCATATAATTAGGGTGTCAATAAAATGTATTGTGAATAAAATGTATGATAAATATTTAATAAATACTTATAAATAAGCAACATGTACTAATTATCTATTTATTAATTATTTATATATAATAATTAAAGAATAAAACTTTATATATCTTTTTATTTATACCTATAAAATTGAATTTATTATGATATTTTATATTTTTTTATTTCTAAATTAAATTTATTTGCATTAATAATTTAATAAGTAATTTAATTTAAGTTATATTTTAGAATTAATTTTTATCTGAATTTACATTTTGAAAAATAAATAAATAATTTTATTTAAAATTAAAAATTAAATATAAAATATCTGTGGGTATTTAGAAATATCTACGATTTTTTTTTTATATTTAAAGAATAATGAATCATATGTTTTTAAACAGTACGGATAATGGATAAACACTAATACCTAGTTTGATCAATTATATTTTTTATACACGTGAAAAATCCATGTGAAAGTTTATATTTTATATGTATATTGAATAAACATATAAATTAGGTTGATGTCCGATGTTAATTTATTACCTTTGGAATGACTCCATAGTACTAACTTTCTATCTTTACCTGAATGATGATAATAACGAAGAAAATTATTATTTGTCACATTTAAATTTATTTTATATTTATTTAATATTATACTTATCTACCTTTTTTTGAAAAATATAAAATTTATATTTTTATGATAATTTATTTTTATATTTTATATTAAATAAATGTAAAAATGTATTCTAATACTGTTACTCGATAATGAATTGTGGAGAATGATGCACGTTGTTTAATTTTGACTTGGACGACGTGTCTTTGATCTTCTCCTTTGTGGCTCGTTTTGGTATTTCCACACTTGAGTGTTTTCTACTCATTCCCTTTCTTATATTACTTGCGTAGTCGTTTCAACTAAAATTTCCTTTTTCTTCCCTTTTCAACAATAAAATCTTCCTATGCCATTAAATACAAATGGACTTTCTTCACCACTTTCCAAAAACTAAACAACAACATTAAATACAAACTTTTTTATATTCTTCCACCTACGTTTAAAAAGTAATCAATACAGTTTTATTTAAATAAAATTATTCATTTCTTTTGTACACTTAAAATGCATTTTATCTTATAAGATTCATTTAGAATTTAAGGGAATTTTGACACTATTTTACAATACAGTTGAAACTAGGTTTATAGATTCGACCAGCATGAAAAATCTATGGCATGGTAAAGTAAAGCGATGTGAAAACCGGTTTCATTAAACATTTTGATTTGAGTTAAAGTAGATAGAATTGAGTTGTGTGATTCAGTCTTTTAGTTCGTATATTTTCTCAATTTCATGGTTAATTGGGAGGAGATATATTAGGTAAACTTATCGCATTTAATTTTTCTTCTTCTTCTGTAGATACACTGTTTGATTGGGTATTATTTTATAAAAAATTAGTTTTAAATTTGTGCATACGTAATGATATTTCATTAAGTTTGTCTTTTCATGTTCGTAAATATATATTATATTAATATTTAGAGGTTGAAGAAAAAATTAATAATAATTTTAAGTTTATAATTAAGTTTTATATAAAATCAACTTGAAAAATTATTTATAAATTTAGAAAGTCTAAAAATTTGTAAAGATTAAATTTTTTAAAGGGGTTTGCTAATTTGGGTACGCCTGTTTTTCAGTTGGTACATTTTAGCAATGTGTACCGGGTTTCAGTAGACAAAAATATCCTTAAAAAAATAAAAAAAGAAACTCCCAAACCCTTATCCACCTCTTTCATTCCTCTCAATCCTTTCTCTTTCATCTCTTCCACTCCAACCTTTTCTCTGTCATCCCTACTCTAGTCCCAATTGAAAAAAATTAGAAACATTTGTTTTATTCTAAAAATTTTTATTCTCAAAACTAAAAAAAAAAAAACCCAAACCCTTACTCACCTCCTTCATTCCTCTCAACTCTTTCTCCTTCATCTCTCTCACTCAAACATTTTTTCTGTCATCTCTACACTAGCTCCAACTAAAAAAACACTCATTATTAAATAAATTGGTTAGAAAAAAAAAATACTTACATAAATAAAAAAAAGGGTTAAATATGCTTTTAGTCCTTGAAGTTTCACTGATTTTTGGTTTTAGTCCCTGCATCAAACATTGATGACATTTCATCCTTTTAATATGGAAACATGTATTTTTATTCCCTAAAAATAAACGGCGTCAATTTTTTTGTGATGTGGCTAACGGCCCTGCCACGTCTTTATTGTAAACTTCATGCCTCGTTGAGATTTTTTAACATTTGAAACCTCTGAAGAACAAAAAATCCTAAGGGATATGCCCCAACTGAGACAGTGAAGGAGAGGATCTCATTAGCACGCTCGAGGGAGAATGGGAGGGAGGATTGGCCTTCACCAGAAAAAAACAGGAATTCACTTCCATTGCTCCCCCTCAGTAGTATTTTCTCTCGCGCTGGTAATAACATTTCCAACAAAAAAATACAATATGGGAAAAGGAAAGAAAGGGTAAACAGGGGAAAGAGGAGACTACAGCCATAGAATAGGGACTCACCACCATCACCTGCCTAAGCACGGATCTTCCCTCAACCCCAATATCTCATCGTCGGTGCCATCATCATCAGCCTCACCGTGCTACCCCTTTTCATCTAACCCACCTCCTCTCTCACCACCATATCCAACCCTTTCCATCGCATCATCAACACGCACAATACCAAACACACGCACAATACTCACTCGTTTTCCAAAAGCCCAACCATCAAAGAATACAATCGTGCCCTTAGCACCATCTTCTCCTTCATCACACCATTGTTGCTTTTCACTCAAACCTGCAAAGGGAAACAATAGAAAACAGGGAAACTATCACATAGAATCCCAAACATGGTCTTGGCAAGCCTCTCTGTGGTTGTGTTATATGATAATTAAACAATGAAAGCAACGTTTTCAGGGGTGGCTGTGACGATGGGGTTTTAGGCGTAGAGTTGGATTCGATCAGGGCGGTGAAGGAGGTTGACGCGATGACGGCATTGACAATGGCCGTGGCTCGTGGCGTCAGTGATTCCCTTGTTGAAACGGCGAAGGCGGGACGTGAAGGAAAGAAGGGCCTGGAGCTATGGCCGGTGATAATCTTGGCGGAGAGCGGCGGTGCTCGTGACGCCTTGGAACTGTGACACGGCAGCTGGCAAGACCGCAGTGGCGACCTGCGTCGCCTGCAGCGCCTCAGGTCGAGGGCGAAGGCCGTCACAGCAACGAGGATGCGTGGTGTCGCCGGCGACGCCGAGACTGGCAGAGAGTCCGTCGCGAGGCCGGTCGGATGGCGCGGTGGGTGTCGGAGGGGAACGGTGGCAGGCGGCGTTCCAAGGAGGCAAACCCCAACCCTAAGATAGTTTGAGGAGAAAGAGACCTTGGCTCTCTGTTTGTCTCGACGCAGAGGAAAATGTTGAGTTGGTTTGAAAATTAGGAGGGGCACAGTGAAGACGTGGCATGAAGTGCATAGTAAAGACGTGGCACGGTGTTAGCCATATCACAAAAAAATGGACACCTTATTTTTAGGGACTAAAAATACATGTTTCCATATTAAAAGGATGAAATGCCATCAATGTTTGATGCAGGGACTAAAACCAAAAATCAGTGAAACTTCAGGGACTAAAAGCATATTTAACCTATAAAAAATTAAAGCACCTAATTTTTTCTTTATATAATTGTAAATAAAATTTCAAGATTTAATATTTTTATTGTTTGATTTTATCGTTGAGAATTTTATTGTATTTTGATTTGTTTTTTCTTTAGTAAAGGAAAACAAGTTAATGNATTTCTACCAAAAATATTAAACGGCCACGGAGCAATGTTACGTAGTAGTCTCAGAATGTAAAGGAAGGATGCTCATAAGTCTTGTGCAAGTTGTGCCCGTCAGCTGTAATATATAGTGAAGATAATGAAATTAAAGAGATTTTGAATGAACTTTTTTCAGAAGGTGAATATGTTAATGACTAAACTCTTTACAAAAGTAAATCGTTTAATAATGAGTGTTTTTTTAGTTGGGGCTAGTGCAGAGATGACAGAGAAAATGTTTGAGTGAGAGAGATGAAGGAGAAAGGGTTGAGAGGAATGAAGGAGGTGAGTAAGGGTTTGGGGTTTTCTTTTTTAGTTTTGAGAATGAAAATTATTAAAATAAGGCAAGTGTTTCTGATTTTTTTCAATTGGCGCTAGAGTAGGGATAACAGAGAAAAGGTTGGAGTGAAAGAGATGAAAGAGAAAGGGTTGAGAGGAATGAGAAAAGTGGGTAAGGGTTTGGGGGTTTCTTTTTTTATTTTTTTAATTTTGAGAATGAAAATTATTAAAATNCACTTAACCTTAAAACTTAGAATTCATGATATATAAGAGTATTTTTGTCTATTGAAACCCGATACACATTGTTAAAATGTACCAACTGAAAAACAAGCGTACGCAAATTAGCAAACCCCCTTTTTAAAAATATAAAATATATAATGTAAAAAAAATATTGAGCAAACTCTCTAAAAATATAAAGAATAAATTATGCAAAAATATGTTGAGTTTGTTATAAATAAAAATCAGTGTTGGACATATTGATCTAATGTGTATTACTAGATTCATATAATGAGTGCTTCGATAAATGCGTCTAATATATAATGTTAGACTCATTTAATCAGTATATGGATACATTCGTCTTATGTGTATTGCTACACTCATCTAATGTGTATAGCAAGATATATCTAATCAGAGAATGAATAAAGTTGTCTAGTGTGTATTAATAGAATCATAATATATATATATATATATATATATATATATAAACAAACTCGTATAATATGTGTATAAATAGACTCGTCCAATATGTGTATAAATAGACTCGTCCAATGTATGAACAAACACATATAATGAGTGTTGCAAGACTCGTTTAATTAGAGGATAAATAAATTCACTTACTTAGGTCCGTCTAATTAATGCATAAAATGACTTGTTTTATGTTTTTTATACAAAAAAATACTTGTCTCATTAGTGTCGGATATAATCGTCTAATATATTGCTGAACTTGTCTAATTAGTGTATGACAGACATATCTAGTGTATATTGCATAATTTATTTGAATAAGTGTGACACCCGGGCACTGACGAGGGCGGGGAGTGATCGCCGGTGCAAGAGGCATGGACAAGGAGCGGCTCCTGGCAGGCTTCCAGTGGAAGGGGCACGTGGACGAATCGAACATACACCAGAATGAGAGGGATCTAGAGACTGTATAGGTATGGGACTATACAGTTGAAGGATAACTTAATGAATTGATTTGGCTACTCATATCAACAAATGCATTTGCTTTTCGGTAGCCTAACCCATAAGAACTCCATAGTTAAGCGTGCTTAGCCTAGAGTAATTTGGGATGGGTTACCTTCTGGAAAGTTTTCTCGGAAAGTGTGTGAGTGAGGACAAAACACACTGGAAAGCCTTGTGTTGATGTGTGGGGGAAGTCAACAGTCCCTGTAAGTTGTCGGTGCGTTACAGATGGTATCAGAGCCTAGCCTCTCCCAATATGGTGTGGTTCGAGGACGAACCAGACAGAAGCTGGTGGGCATGTGACACCCGGACACTGACGAGGGCGGGGAGTGATCGCCGGTGCAAGAGGCATGGACAAGGAGCAGCTCCTGGCAGGCTTCCAGTGGAAGGGGCACATGGACGAATCGAACATACACCGGAATGAGAGGGATCTAGAGATTGTATAGGTATGAGACTATACAGTTGAAGGATAGCTTAAAGGAATTGATTTGGCTACTCATATCAACAAATGCATTTGCTTTTCGGTAACCTAACCCATAAGAACTCCATAGTTAAGCGTGCTTAGCCTAGAGTAATTTGGGATGGGTGACCTTCTGGGAAGTTTTCTCGGAAAGTGTGTGAGTGAGGACAAAACACACTGGAAAGCCTTGTGTTGATGTGTGGGGGCAGTCAACTGGAAAGCCCTGTGTATGAAAAATTTTGTCTAATGAATATTGTTAGACTCGTCTAATCAATATATGAATAACTTATCTAATGTGTATTACTAGATTGGTCTAATCAATCATCGACAACTAGTTTAATCAAAGTATTTTTAAACTAGTTTAATCAATCTATGAAATGACTTGTCTAATATATTTTTGTTATACTCTTCTAATTAGTGTATCTACAATATCGTCTAATGTGTATTGTTAAACTCATGTAATATTTTTTGCAATACTCGTCCAATAAATGTAGGAAAAGACTTGTCTAATGTGTATTCCTATACTCATTTAATCAATGCATTGACAAACTCTTATATTATGTATTGTTAGACTTGTCTCATCAGTATTGGTCACACTCATATAATGTGTACTACTAGACTCATATAATGAGTGTATGTTCAAACCTATCTAATGTGTATTGCAAGACTTGTCTAATCAGTGAGTAGACAAACTCATTTAATGTGTATTAACAGACTTGACTAATTGGTGTATGAAAAGACTTGTGTAATTTATTTTGCTAAACTTGTTTTATCAATGTATGGACAAACAAGTTTATTGTTTGTTGGTAGACTCGTCTAATCAATTTATGGATAAACTTGTGTAATAAATATTTTTAGACTCATTTAATCAATGTATTAAATGATTCATCTAATGATTTAAACTTGTTTAATTAGGATATGGAGAAATTTGTCTAATAAGTGTTTGTTCAGACTTGTTTAAAGTGTATTGCAAAATTAGTCCAATTAATGAATTGATAAACTTGTATTGTATTAATAAACTTGTCTAATTTGTGTTTATATTAACTTGTCTAATGTATATTAATAAAATCATCTTACCATTTTATATTGTTGGTAAACTCGTCTTATCAGTATTTAGACATTAATGAGTATTCCACGACTCGTGTAATCAATGTATGAAATGTCTTGTTTAATATTTTTTTACTATATTTGTCTATTTATTATATGGACAAATTCGTTTAATAAATATTATTAAACTTGTTTAATCATTGCATCGATAGACCCATTTAATGTATTTTTTTTATATTTGTTTATAAATTAATGGAATGATTTCGTCTAATTTTTTGGTATATTTGTCTAATTAGTATATGGATAAACTCATCTGATGTATATTGGTAAACTTATTTTTTGTTACACTAATTATGAACAAATTGGTCTAATTTGTATTGTAAGACCTTTTTAATAATTTTTGTATATTCGTTTAATTAATGAATAAAATGACTAATCTAATATTTTTTGCTATAGATCTAATTGATATATAGATAGACTCATGTAATGTATATTGCCAGACTTGTCTATTTTTTTTTCTATACTCATCTAGTCACTGTATGGACAAAACTATCCAATGTGTATTGTTAAACTTGTCTAATTTTTTTTTTATATTCATCCAGTGTATGTTTATAAACTTATCTAATATATAGATAGACTCGTGTAGTGTATATTGCTAGATTTGTCTAATTTTATTTTTCTATACTCATCTTATTAGTGTATGAACAAAACTATTCAATGTGTATTGTTAAATTTGTCTAATTTTTTTTATATTCATCTAATGTATGTTTATAGACTTATATAATCATTATTGTATGTTTTTATAATGACAATGTAAATGCATTAGTAGTATATTTTAAGACAATTAATTTGTTACTTTTTGTTTTGGTTTTAATAAAATTATAAATTCTTACTTGGAAATAGTAAATAATGAATTAAAAAAATAAAAGAAAAATTATAATAATAAAAAAATTATTTTTTTATATTACAAATATATTTTTAAACCTACAAATGAACTATTAAATAAAACAAAAATCATAATAGTAAGTAGTGTAAATTTTTTATTAAAAATATATATTTTAAACTTTTGAAATGAATTATTAAATATAATTTATTTAAACCATGGAGTTATATATATATATCATTGCTAATTTTTATTAGATAAAATTAATTTAATTTTGACATAAAAAAGGAAGAAGAATATTTAATAATAAGAATATTTATATTATTATTTAATATAAAAATGTTAAATATAATTTTTTATTGATAAATTTTTTAAAACAAAATTATTTCATCAAAGTTTTTATGTTTTACTATTAATTTTATGTTTTAAATAATCTTATTTTAAGGAATAAAAATAAAATATATTTTTTTACTTTTTATTTTATTAAATGATTAAATAATTATAAATCATAAAAGAAAATAGTATTATAAAAAAAGTAATACTCCAAATGTTAAAAATATGTTAAGAAATTTTTTTAATAATAATTAAAATGTGGGAAAGAACACGTGTTTAAATAATTATTTATTTATTTGTTTAAAAAATCAACTTACTTTAAACATAATATTAATATTAAAGTGGTGAGGAGGCGTTATAGTTTTTCTGTTTTTTTAATTTTGCAATCAACTTATGTGTTATGCATTTCTTCAATTTTTTTTAGGATTAGATTGAGTTGAGATTTTTAACTTAATCATAAAATAAGTTCCATCCAACTTGATTTTTTCTTTTTGGCAATTTGTGTTAGGTTAATCTATGTTGACACGCGGGACGTGTGATTGTGATCCACTGATGGTGGTCCAAAATTAAATTCCTACAACATCTAACCCTACTTAGTCAGATTTATTAAACTATTATTTAATTTATTATTTTATATATAATGTAATATTAAAGATGTTTATAAAAAACAATATGAAATTATATTTAATCACTATCAGCATGACAGTGATTTAACAGATTCAGACTCCCAACCAAAATCTTTGGTTCATTGATGAAAAAAACTTTCACTAATACAATATAAAAAACAAAATTGCAAAATTAAGATTGTTTTATAAATACAAAGATTGTATATAAAGAAAAATATTTTTTTAATAATTTTTTTTGACAATTTTTTTTATCATTTTTATATAATAATTCATGATTGATCCATTTTAAATATACAGACAAAAAAATAATAATAATACATAATTTATTATAAAAAAATTATTAACTGAAAATTAAAATAGCTCTCAACACAATATCATTGCAGCAGCCCCACTACCTTTTTATTTCCAACCTTTTATATGACACCAATTTGTACTTGTTAATATAAAAAGTTTGAAACTTGAAAGGGCAATGCAATTGTCAAACCCTAATTAAATGAGCACCCCTTTAAGCCATTGAATGAATTCCATTTTCCAAATGATAATTTCTTGTTTTGCAACATTTTCCATGATCGATGGAAGTGGTTGTGGGTTAGCTTAATTGGTTCACCCTTTCTCTTTGACCTTCCAAACCTTCATTTTTTTCCCACCGTCTTTAAATTTTAAATTTTCTTTCAAAACACTTAGATTCAATACATCCAAACCCTCCTCAAAGTCCTTCCATCTGTTGACTCTCAAACATTTCATGCCTTAATTACAATTCTATGATGAATCCAAAGTAAGATAACAATAAATACATAAATAATGTTAGAGAAAACCCTTATGTTGTAAGCTTCTAGAAACTGCCCTTGATCATCACATAAAGAATTTAAAACAATAGGTTCATTGTCGGGTTGCTATTGTATGATCATGACATCCTAACAACAACAACAACGTAGAGAGCCTTACCTACCAAATATGGAACATATCAAATAAAACCATAAAATAATCTCAAAATCCTTAAACCATTTTTCTTTTCTTATAATAATTCACGTGTCCTCAACACAACCCAAATGAACGATTAAACAAAAGCTTTTTGATGTCTCCAACTACATCCTACAATGGAATTATTGGTTTGACACTAATGGAATTTAGTTACATCTCTTCATTTTTCCGATCTTCTCGGCGAATGTGCATCACTTGCTAAGCACAAAATATTGGACGGCAACGATCATGTTTGATGAAGTCTTTCCATTCTTTGCAGAAACAAATTAAATTCACTTTTTCATAACATTACTTTCGTTTTATTAACATATCCACTAAAAATAAAGTCATTTTATATAAGTGAAGTGTAAATTTCATTTTAAAAATTGATTTTGTAAAATTGAGTTAATTTAAAATTTCATCTCCTAATATGATATCAGAATCTATCTTAAGAATATTTTTTGTTTTTTAGATATTTTTATTATTAGTGTTAGATTGAAGTCAATAATAGGTAGGCATGTTGATTGAACTAAAAATAAAATAGAAATCATTCGTGTATATCGTGTAGTATTGCTGTAGCATCCACATTCATGAGTTCTAGAAGACAAGGAATCTCCCACAACTTTTCTCTAGGTGGTAGGTGAAAAATTTGTACTTATAAAATTCCTCAACTCTCACTTATTTTTTTCCTTGCAGCATCAATCATTCCAAAAATTTTATGTTGTCTTTCTCATATTATTAGAATCAGAAGTAGCTTGTGAAAGAAAGTTACAGAGCAGGGTTGTTGCAGTTTCACACATAGACCAAATGAGTACTAAAAGGAACACATGGAAGTCTGTGATCTTGATCTTAGGTTGTTACAAGGTTAAGTGTCCCCTGGAGGAATCAGAAAAACAGGTTTTGAAACAAGGGTCTTTCCAGAGGCTGTGTCTATCTGATGTGAGCAATTCAAGCTCCACTCAGGCCATTGAAGATCTTTCAATTTCCTTTGCTGGCTCTAAACTTTATGCATTTACACTTGAGGAGCTAAGGGAAGCAACAAACAGTTTCTCATGGAGTAATATGCTAGGAGAAGGAGGGTTTGGACCTGTGTACAAGGGTTTTGTGGATGATAAACTTAGGCCAGGTTTGAAGGCTCAGACTGTTGCTGTGAAAAGGTTGGACTTGGATGGCTTGCAGGGTCACAGGGAGTGGCTGGTTAGTTAGCTTTCTCAAGTGCCATTTTTAACTTTTCATGATAATAAACTGTTGTTTTGATCATAATTTCTTTTCTAGGCAGAGATTATATTTCTTGGACAGCTAAGGCATCCACATCTTGTCAAGTTAATTGGGTACTGTTATGAGGATGAACACAGACTGTTGATGTATGAATACATGCCAAGAGGCAGCTTGGAGAATCAACTCTTCAGAAGTATGTTTCTTTTCTCTCTTCTACTTATCCTCACCCTTTTCTTATTGTGTATTTCTGATTATATCACAAGTATCTCATAAGTCAAACATGATTGTAAGATCAAGTTCAATAACTGTCATCAAATGATTTAGAACTTTACATGTTCTGTTCTGTTTTATATGGTCATGCACACATAATTGTTTCAAATCTGTATGTTACAATCCCTCTTACTGATACAAAAAAAAAAAAATGAATTCTTACATAAACTAACAGCTTCTTTTGCTGTGATACAAACAGAATACTCTGCTGCTATGCCATGGTCAACCAGGATGAAAATTGCATTAGGAGCTGCCAAAGGTCTGGTCTTCCTTCATGAATCAGATAAGCCTGTAATATACCGCGATTTCAAAGCTTCAAACATTTTACTAGACTCAGTATGTTCTGTGATCTCATGTTGCATCTATTAATTGCTCGATATCGTCTTAATTTCCATACCAAGAAATTAACTTTTTTTCTTTGTTACAAATCTAGGATTTCACAGCTAAACTCTCAGACTTTGGTCTAGCCAAGGATGGCCCTGAAGGGGAAGACACATATGTAACAACACGGATAATGGGAACACAAGGATACGCTGCTCCTGAGTACATAATGACAGGTATATTCACTAACATACAAAACGTTAGCCAAGTTTCTATCATGAATTGACATACAAAAATTGAAGGGGAAAAGGTAGACTATTTCATTCCTTACTCCCAAAAGCATGTTACAAGCCTCAATAAGAATTTCAGCACCGTAACATATTACAATAACTTAAAACTCCCTTTATGCTGTCACTTTCATCAAACGTAGAAATTCACAGCATCAGAACTTTCAACTAAACACGCTATATTTTCTTAAGTCCAAAAAGACAGAAACTTATATTTGATGAAGCTAACTAATGAGCCATTGCCTTGTCACAGGTCACCTTACAACCAAGAGTGATGTGTATAGCTATGGAGTGGTGTTGTTGGAATTGCTTACAGGAAGACGAGTAGTGGATAAGTCTCGGTCGAATGGTGGCAAGAGCTTAGTGGAATGGGCAAGGCCTTTGCTGAGAGATCAGAAAAAACTTTATAGCATCATAGATTGTAGACTAGAAGGACAATTTCCCATGAAAGGAGCGATGAAAGTTGCTATGTTGGCTTTCAAATGCTTGAGTCCTCACCCAAATGCAAGGCCAACTATGAGTGATGTGGTGAAGGTATTGGAGCCACTTCAGGACTTTGATGATGTTTTCATTGGACCCTTTGTGTATGTTGCCGTTAGTGAAAATGGTAACAAACATAAAATATAGCAGCTGATAGCACTCCTCAGCAACAGAGAGCTGCAGGAAAATGATGATGTAGTTTTCTATGGTTTGATGATATACACAAGAATGTACAAGTATAAGCACTTGCTACTAGTTTAGGATACACACTAAAATCTATTCACAAGTAATGTATGTGCATAAATATGGCTGGGATTGTGTTTGGACATGGTTTTGGATTTCATGGTACAGACAGTTTAGAGAAAGTGAAAAAAAAAATCCATTTAATCAGTAAACTCTAATCTACCCATTAATATATTGTTATTAGTATGATTAATGGAGCTAAAATGTCATTGCTGCTATGATGATTGAAAGAGTTTTGGTCAATGCCTTGAGTGCCACTCAAGTCTAATATTTAGAAATCAACACATGATGTTCTAAGATTGAGACATGATTGTCTCTTAAACATATGGTCAAGAATTCAACCTTAAATTTGTGTGAATGGAAAGATAAGTTTTTGAGATGTTAATCATTCTTGTACATAAAGAAATTAGTATTTTGCTTTCGAACTAAAAGATTCCTAAAATAGGACATAACTCTGTGTCCTGTAGGATACTGTTCTAATTTAGGTGTGATTATTATTAACAACCTAATCACCTTCATCCAAAACTAGGTCCCCTTAGTCTATGAATACGGAGATTTTTGCCACTTAACAAATATTTATATATTATTCTAAGGTATCATTAATCTATTAATCTATGTAAATCTCGTTAACTTAAATATTAGAGTTTTTATTAATATTTTTTTGTAAGAAAGAATTATGGCAAGATTCAATAACAATAAAATCTTTATCGCTTTTGAAGGAACATACATTTAGGGAAAAGATTACCAAATTTTAAAGTGTGAATACAACTCACATTTTTAGTAGAAATAATAAAATTAAACAATATAATGAAAAATAAAAAACTCATAATCCTATTATTTTAAAATTTTGAGTTTGAAACTAACTTTAACTTTCTCCTAATATATCCACTCAAGTAATTTAATCTATCATTATAAATTTTAACACTTCATCATAATCAAATTAACTACTAAAATAAACATATATCAAAATAAATTTTAATCCATGAGTCAAACCGATTTATTACGAATTTAAAATATGTTAAGTTGAAAAAATTTAATATTTTTAAATATAATTAAATTAAATCTGATTTACTTAATTTACAAATTAAATAAACAAGTTAGTCCAAGTTAAAAATGAATCAATTGATAATCAACTATCAATGATCTTTTTAATTTTTAATCATTTTTTTCATATTTTTTTTTCTTATAATTATTTACTGAATTTTTGACATAAAAAAAGTTAATCAAGATTGAACTAACCCCTTTTAAATCAATCATTATAAAAATGCATTGCCCTTCTCCCAAAATCCAATTGCAACAGTTATTTTTTCAGGTCATATCATATAAAAATACACAACACAATAATATATTTGGTGAAAGTAATAAATATCAACTCCAAATATGTCTCAATCATCCAATATAAATAAGTGTTATCAAACCGGATCAATCAATATGTAGTTAAAATACTAAGTCAATGGATAAAAGGTTAACAACATGACTAATATATTATTAAATATAACTTTATATTATACATGTTTTTCGTTTGATATCTTATTGAAGAGATAATAAACAAATCTTAGACTCTTCTTCAACAGTTTAATAACAGAGAGTAGCAAACAACAAATAAGTGAACATGGTTAACAAAAGGGACAAGAGGATGGGATGGCTAATTTTTTTTTTTACACTTTTTGAAGATCCCAATTATATTATTTGGTTTCGTGATGGAATTTGATGGATATGATTTATTTATACAAATTTAAGTCAATTGTATAACATTATTTATTATTTATATACTATATTTTTATTTTATTTATAGTTAATGTGAGAGTTTTAAGAATTAATTTATACCAAAAACTAAACATTAGAGCATGATATTAAATATCTATGAATAGTGTTAACCTCCTCCTATTAGAAAATTGGTAAAAATAATGTGTCTCCCACCTTGCATTATTTGAAAAAAAAAAGTAATATGTTAATTGAGACTTGTTATTAATATTATTTTAAAAAAACGATAAATATATGTTTATAATTTTGTTTTAATTCTCTAAACTATTTCTCTTAGTTTTCGTAGTGATGGTAATCTAAAATCTTCAAAATGGTCTTCATCACCACAGTAGAAATGTGACATGTGTTTCATATAAAGTTGTTATATTGATGAGAACTGTGACGTGACGTTTTGGAATACATATCAAATTGTTATTGAAAAGAAGAATAATAGGAATCACTTTTTGAAAAGTTAAAATTTACGAAGACACGACTAATAAAAAATTAAAAAGGTTAGACTCAAATGTATCTTTAAACGAAAATTAGAAGAAAAAGAAAACATATCTGAGTTACTTTGAATTGGTCTGAAAATATGTGGAATCAAAGAATATCCCACAAGGGTTTGAAGAGATACTGAATCATATAACTATTTGAATAAAATAAGTAAAAATTATATTAATTGTATTCTAATATTTTAAAAATATATATAATTATTAACCAATGTATATGGAGTACACAGTGTAATGTCCCGAAAATCATTCCGATGTATGTTTGATTTGTTCATGTATCGTTTTCATTGGATCATGTCTCTTGCACCACCGACGATCACTTTCCGTCTTCGTCAGTGACCGGGTGTCACACACAATAATAAATTTTAGCCAATGAGAATCACTGTATGGTTTTAGTTGACAAGTTCATTTGCTGTTGAGAAAATACCCTGATGTAGAAGATTAATAATATTATAAATTTATTGAGAATATTGATAACTATTATATATAAGAAATTGTGATAATTTAGAGTACCATTTCTCTATCATTGACGAAGAAAATGAATAGGTGAACTGTTTCAATCCATTGCTTTAATAGAAAATGAAAAGAATTAAAAGAAACCCCATATGGTGTGTGTTACTGAAAAGGGGAAAGAATAGTTACCCGAAAGAAAAATAAGATATAAAAAAATAAAAAGCAGAAATTAAATATTCATATCCTGTTGGTTTTAAACTGAATGTAAATTTGTAATAGACATTCAAGGAGATGATTCAACGAATGTTGGAGAAAACTTGTAAATTTGTAATAGACATTTCTTTTATTTCATTCGTTTTTAGATATATTTAGGTTTAAATTTTTTTTTGTCTGTAAGTTATAAGCTGATGTTCAGTTTAGTCTCTATTTTTAAAAATGTCAACTTTGATCCCTAAGTTATAAAAAATGTATCAAATCAGTCATAACCATTAACGAAATCAATGAAATATGTACCAAGTTACCATCTAGATATGGATATTTTGCAACCTATAAAGAGCCTACAAGTATGAAAGAATATAGATGAGACTGATTTGATATATATTTCATTGATTTCGTTAACTGCTGAGACTGATTTGATACATTTTTTATAACTTAGGGACTAAAGGTTGACATTTTTAAAAACGGAGACTAAACTGAATACCGGCTTATAACTTAGGGAACAAAAAAGAATTTAAACCATATATTTACATTGTGTAAGACATGATAAATATACAATTGAGAAAGTATTATGTAATTATGTATTATAAAAGACACAATAAATATACAATTGAGAATGCATTATGTTAATTTTTATGTAAAGTCTTAACTTTCATCTCCCACATTTATAATGTTAACACTAAATTGTAGTTGATCAACTACAATTCATGAATTAGTTTGTTTTATCATTCAAATATAGTTTATTTATTATATCACATCCTATTAAATATATCACTTTAGTGGAGTGCACGTGTTACACCCTTCCAAATTCCCATGTTAGTGGGAGACAAAATTTGTCAGCCCATTTAATTCCTCGTCCTCGGGGTGTACGTGTGACAACAGACCATTTAATTCCTCGTCCTCGGAGTGTACGTGTGACAACAGAGGGAATGAGAATTTTCAGATAGGGGAAGCCATGTGGTAGGCAGAGAGTGGACCGAACGTCCATTTTGGTGACCATATTTAAAGTGAGATTTTGAAACTGGCACCACTTTCTGCTTGCAACCTTTCTTCTTCCTCAAACTCAGTTTCCAGAATCCACCATTTTCTTCTCTTTCTCTCTAAACCTTTAAACCTTCTCTCTAAGATTCTAACCTCTTCTTCTCCTCCGATCATATACATCATTTCAGATTAATTGTTCCTGGTGTCAAGCTCTTCCAATTGCACCGATAAGATTTTCGTTTTGAACCGGTAAATGTTTCTGGCCTTTGAAGTTTCTTTGTCTTCTTGCATGCACGCACCCTTTAAGTTTGCATGTGGTTGTTAAACCATTTCTTTGAATCCAACTTTCGTGTAATCAGACCTTGGACCTTGAAAATCCTAGAAGTAGTTGCTGCCCAGAACTTAGACGTTTAGCAGGAATTATAGGTAAGGGAAACTTATAAGATTTAATTATGATTACTTTGTATGTATGGATGCATGATTTAATGTGGGTATGTTTGATGATTTTAGTGATATGTTGGAATATTGTATGTTGCTATATGATATGTTTGATCTTGGTTTTGTACTTAGTGTAAATGTATTAAACTTAGAGAAATTCTGGAATCTGTGACCGAAGGTCATTAGGACCGTTCGGTCCTCTCCTAAATCATTCGGTCTTGACTGAATCCTCTTCTACAGAGAATCAGTTGATGATCGATCAGCCTTGTAATGCCTATATTGATTGATACCTAGTTTGCCTAATATAGTCCTTTTTAATAAGTCAAGGGAGTCTTTCCCTCTCGGTTTTAATATATTGTATGTTTCAAAACATTCGGTCATAAACCAAACGTTTGGTCATAAACCAAGCGTTCGATCATACAAGTGCTCGGTCTTAGACTGACACTTAACTTATGAAGTATTCGGTTTCTTGTTATTATTATTCATCTAAAGAACGTTCGGTCATGTGAAACACTCGATCATATATCTAGTGTTCGGTCTTATACTAGCACTTGATCTTTAAAGTACTTGGTTTATAATATTATTTAATCGGAAAAGTGCTCGGTCTTATACTGACACTTGTTTTCCCCTAAAGAGTGTTCGGTCTTGTACTGACACTCGGTATATTGAAGAGAAGTCTTTTGATCTTAAAGACATTTGGTCTGAATTATATAATACATGGTTTCATTAAAGTTTAAATCATTTGTTGAGCGTTCGTTCATCTTCATAAATCATTTATAAGTTTTGCTTGGCTTTGGATAATACTCGGTTCTTCTTAGTGTTAGACCGTTCGGTCACTTACTAAAGTAGTCTTTGATAATCAGTTTCCCCTCAGTGTTAGACCGTTCGGTCATTTCCTTAACAGTTTCTATTCTTCTGAATGTGATAGTATGTACTCTTTTAAATTGGTTGAATTTGGTTAAGTAAGAGAATTCCAAGGGAGGAATGTCTCATAATTGGTGATGATTGGTAAAGTATGAACATGGTCAGACTCTATTGTCGTTTTGTTCCTGATATTCCGTGATGACGCTTTCTCATGTAGAGAAAGGTTATTCATGCGTGGGAATGACAGGAGGTCCGCGATCATAAGACCAGACGATCGTTGTAGGACTAACCTCGGGTGGCAGTTGATGAGTTATGCCAGTTACTACACCACACCGGGTGCTAGAAACGTCGAGCTACATGGTTCATACAGTCCGGACAGTGCCTAAGTAGTCAGTTATGATAGTTTGAACGTTTAGTTTATACATATATGCATGTATGAGGATTTTATGAATGAAATGTTATTTGTACTATTCGGTTTTCATGTTTATATGTATGCTGGAAATGATTAATTAAATTTACATAAGCTTACCCTTATCTTTTCTGTCTTTGTCTATATTGTCGTTCGATATTTGGCCGTTTGATTGTTCTCTTCACTGCAATGATCATCCATTGGGTGTAAGCAGAAGGCGTTATTGAAGATTCCTTGGAGGATACTTTGCAGACCGATCAACCTGTAGATAGTGTGCCTGATGACGGTGCTGGACCGTCCGGTCCTTAGTTTAGATTTCTTTTCTTGAAATGTTAGAATACCGTTCAGTTGTTTATATTTTGTAAAACCGTTCGACATAGCTTTTCTGTAACACCGTTTGGTCTTAGTGAACTCTTGACCGTTCGATCTTATGTGTACATTCTGCTCTTGTAAAAAGTTTTAATCCTATATGATATTTCATATTTCTTATTCTTGTTCCTTTTCTCTTTACTTGCTCATTCATCACTTTTCTCCTTTATTATTTATGTTAACTCTTAGAATAAATTATAACTTTTATTATATATGTGACCATGTATATGGAAAATAACGAAAATTATATAAAATTATTTACATTCAATTACTAAATGAAAATGATATGCATTTTCAAAAATTAAAATAATCTTTAAGGATCTTTGAGGTGAAACAGTTTAAAATCTACAAACATTCAGCTTCTTTTATTTAAACTAGGAGAAATATACTATTAGGTTTTTTTTATCATACTAAAAAATAAAAATATAATTACAAACTTAGATATCATAACAATTACTAAAATACAAGGTATAATTAATATTTATATTAAAATATAAATAAATAATATAAAAAATAATTTTAATTAACTTCTATAATATTATAATTACATAATACTTCATAATAATAATAATAATAATTATTATTTAAGTAGGCTTTTTTATAAATAATAAAGTTAGTAAAATAGAATGTATAAATAAAAGTAGAATGGATAGTACATAATGTACACTAAAAAATATTACAGAAAAAAGTGACAAAAGATGTTTTTATTAATATTATAGATTTTTATTCTTGACTGTAAATTAAAAGTTTTAAATAAGTTGATGGAAAGGAACTCTAAATTCATACTTTGAAACTCAAAGAACCAAAATCATAAAATTAATTTTGAAAAACCAAAAGTTCAACAACTAATAATTTTTCTACCATGTTTATACATATTTAGTTAATTCACAATATACTTTTTACCGTAACCGTTTGCATAAAAATAATTAACATAAATCCACAATCATATTATTGTTAATTTATTTTTACTAAAAAAAACACAAAATTTCAAAAAGGTTCGGCTTTCGCCTTTGTTTCTCTTCCTTTGCCAGTGAGTTAGAACTTGAGAATCAAGAGAGTGACTACTGATCGGCGATAACGAACTAGTTCCGTGTAATGGCGGCTTCCGTCGCACACGGCGTCACTCTCACTGCGCACGATCGCCAGATTCTGACGGCGGTGAACGCCGGAGCGTCGAGCCTGTCGTTGGCCGGTTCCAGCTTCATTGTACTCTGCTACCTTCTCTTCAAGGAGCTTCGCAAGTTCTCCTTCAAGCTTGTTTTCTACCTCGCTCTCGCTGTACGCTTCCTCTTCACCAGATCTAAAACCCTGCGTCTCCTCGCTGTATTTTAATCCTTGCTTCTAATTCTTTATTCGTTAGTTTACTAACACCGGACGGTTTGCAAACACCGCGTGGTGCAATGCGCTTTGGTCTCTTCAATTTGAAATTACCTATAGTCGATTTCACACTTGATGTTTGTTTTTTCTTCTTGAAACCTAATTGCTTGCTTTTGAACTAGGTTTCTAGTTGCTTCTTTTCATTGGTGTGATTAGTCGATTAGGTTTTTAGAACGAATGAGCATAAAATAACTGTTTTCGAAGATAAATTTATTGAACTTGTGACTCCAAGTTGCGCTAGAATTAGGAGCTTAATGATGGAGAACCTAAGGTTAAGTTAAACCTACTTTGCAAAAAAAAAAAAAGAGTAAAATTAGGAGTTAAGCTGGTAGACATATGACACTGTTTGATAAACTTCTCAAAAAACACTCAATCTTAGAGGAGTTGAAAATAAGAAAATTAGAGGAATTACTCTTTTTTCTTTTCTTATTTTCTGGAAGTTAAAATTAGTTTATGCATAAGCTAGGTTTCTCTTCTTATTCAGAACTTGATTTTAACTAATGAATAAGCTACTTTTTTAACTTGTGGGAAAAACTTTGTTCACTTTGCTTTCTTGGTTTCTTCTTCTCCTACAAGTGATTCTTGGTAGGTTTATCCAAACATTGCAATATATTTGTTGTAGAAGTTATCAGATGTTACCAGGTTGTTATTGACTTCTATTCTAATTGTAAAAGCTACTTTATTTGTATATGTTGATAAAAAGTGTTAGATTGCTAGACAACATATTTTGTTAAGCATCTAACTTTTTTATAATTTTTTTATTCTTGTTTCTTGGTGCCCTTAACCATTTATTCTGCGTTTCCAATGCTCTGCTCTATAATTGAAAGAAGTAGATCCTTTGACATTCCAGGAAGCTTATGTGTCTGTTCCTTTGCACTGGTTATTTGGTTATCCATGTCTTTTTTTTTTCTTTTTTTTTTTCTGATCCGTAATGCTCTTTTTATTATATTTTTGTCAATTGCAGGATATGCTTTGCAGTTTCTTCAGCATAATAGGGTATACATGCTTCTTTAAATGTATGTATCAACTGAAGTTTTTAATCATGTGATTGATGGAAGTTTCATTTTGATACAGGGACCCGTTCAAAGGTTTATTTTGTTATGCTCAGGGCTATAGCACACATTTCTTTTGTGTGGCATCTTTTCTATGGACTACAACAATTGCTTTTACCCTGCACCGCACTGTTGTAAAACACAAAACTGATGTTGAAGATTTAGAGGCCATGTTTCACTTGTATGTCTGGGGTATGCAGCTATGTATAAATCAACTTTTAATATCCTTCGTTTTAAGAAATAGCTTAGTTTGCCATAATCTTCACATTCTGTAACTTCACAACCCCATATTGTTTAATCTGAAAATGATTTTTTAGACCAAATTAGTGCTAATCAAATGGCCTTAGGTCTTGGTTATGTACCAAGAGTAATAGCGCTTCCTTCTATGTTCTGAGCTCAATTATTTCATTAGCAACATGCAATTCTAAGAGCTGATCTGGTAAATCCTTTTGCATTTATAGGTACTTCCTTGGTTATGACTGTTATGCGCTCTATTGGTAATGACCATAGACATTTAGGTGCATGGTGTTGGACTCAAACAGGTCGCACAGGGAAGGCAAGTATTAAATGGAGACTAGGAGTGCATACCACAATGCTTTTATATTTCTCCTGGAAATTTCTGTAATTCCCTCTTGTTTCTTTCATTATACATATTGTTTACATGGATTTTCAATTAATTTAAGAGGCTCCTACAATGCAGGGGAGTTTCCTTTTAAATTTAAAAAATTAAAAGTAAATTGACTTCAAATGTAATTTTAATTGACTAAAAAATTATGGTAGTTTTCTATCGTAAATTTAGGAAGGGGTAAATTGTGGTGGTGTGGGCTTTTGTTATCAATTTGTACTTTTGTTCACCCCTTTTAAGTTATGGTAAAACTATAACATTAGGTGTTTTAGTTCAAGTGAAAAAGATACCAAGTCAGGTATCCCCTTTCAATAATTGTGTTGATATTTTAAAAACCTGGTTGTGTCAAGTTTTCCCCCTTATGTAGTTTGGCATTCTCTAAATACAAATGGACTGAAAATGAAAGTAAGCATTTGGTTTCCTGTGAGAAGAATATTTTCCTTGTAGCAACTCTTTATTATTCAAAATCAAATATGTCGTTATTAAAATGAAAGAAAAAGAATCCATGCAAGAAATGTTTAAGCAGATGATTTTTCTATACAACATTTTTTCTGCCTTTTGTTTAGGGTATAAGATGCTCGTAATTGTGGCATTATATAGTGCGTGATGTTAAAGGTGATTAAGAATAACAACAGTCATCTCCCAATTTTTTGCAACTTTGCAGTGTTAAAATGTTGTGTATGTGTGTCATGTTTATCAGATTAGTCATTAGTTTGCTAATTTTCCTTAGGTAATTCCTTTGTCTATGCAGGCGGTTCATTTTGTAACATTTTACATGCCACTCTGGGGTGCAATTCTGTATAATGGGTTCACATACTTTCAAGTAATACGCATGCTGAATAATGCAACCCGTGTATGTACCTAATTTTACTGATTATTTCTCAAACAAAAATTGCTTGTTTAGGCATTTTTTGAGACCTTATTTTCTTGTTTTGTGGAATTTCAGATGGCGGTTGGTATGTCAAGCCAAACTTTCGTGTCAGATACAAGAGATAACATGAGGGTATTTTATTCTATTGTCACCAGAATCCAAGATTTGAAATATAAGGATCCATATACATGTATTGGGAAATGATCTCTCCCCCAAAAAAATGATCAAAAAGAAAACACTAGATGCACTTTTATTTGTTTCTAGCAGCTATATTGTAGTGATCCATACTAACTTTAATATTTTACGATTTACATTCTGTGATGAGGCTTTTTGATTTTAATCTATTCTTTTTGTGCAAATTCCTTATTTAGACTAGGTTTGTTTAGAAATAAGAGTGTTTGGTAGAGAGGGTAGAAAAAAAGTTAAATGGAAAGTTGGTAGAGTGGAAATAGATGAGAAATAAAATGAAATTAAAAGTGTTTGGTTGAAGAGAAAAAGAGAAGAGAAGATGAGAGATATAGACACTAGTAGAAATAGGTGAGAAATAGTACACTGGGTCCACCATTTTTTAAATTATTTCTCTCCTTTTCTCGTATTAGATATCTATAATTTCATCTATCTTCACTCATCCTCTCAATGAAACCCACCCTAAGGGAAGTTTTCGCACAATATATGTATATTATAATGTATTTCGCACCAAAGTTTTCATGAATAAAATAAAATTAATTTTCTGTTCTATGATTTCTAATGTGGTTTAGAGAAGCTTACCACTGAAGTTTTTGTTGTTGGGATACTCTCAAGTAAATTAATATTCATGCTTAAATCAAATTGCTTAAGAGGAAACCGGTATTCTCAGTTGCATCTACATTCTCACCGATCTGTTGTGTTTTCTGGTTTACACTGCAGGCTCTGAATCGCTGGGGATACTATCCACTAATTCTGATTGGATCATGGGCTTTTGGAACTGTTAACCGTATTCATGATTTTTTTGAACCCAACCATAAAATCTTTTGGCTCACATTTCTTGATGTTGGGACAGCTGCTCTTATGGTATCAGCAAGTAACCATACTATTTTATATTTAGCTCTATTTTCTGTAGACTCAGCATGATTGTCCTTTGCTTTCAAATCCTCTCTTATAAACTTGTCACCTCCACTGATCTCCTAGCACCCACGTGATCACTCTTATGTCATCTTCACTACTATATGCTAATAACATTAAAATGAATTATCTAACTTGTATCACTGATACATCTTTTGTTTTAGTCCCTATATTTTTTAAATGTAATGGAGTGTAGTGGATTAAAAAGGGAATGTTGGATAGTAAAACAATTAGTTTCTTGGTGTAGCGACTAAAATGTATAAGATGTATCTGTGAAAATGAGTAGAATAAGGACCAATGGAATGATTAAAGCTTTGATGTATTTATCCATTTGACTTGATTGGTGTGAAGATGTGGGTACAACTTGTTAAAGTTTATTTTTTCCGACATCTTTGAGCTAAAAATACAAATATTCATTTAGACATCTCGTGTTTAAATTATAAAATTCTGATTTCACATGCCTATAAAAAGGTATTTTTGGGTGTTTGGTCACTGAACCACAATAAATGCAATAACTTAAATGGTACGTAGGTTTTGTTGTGGTTTGACTTTATTCCATTTTATGCAGCATGTAGATGTGCCCTTTTTATTACCAATTTAGTTGTGTCAGCTTTACCGGTGGACTTGTCTTGCCCCGGTCCTGCATGATTTGTGTTGTAGCTTAGCAGTTAACCTTCTACTCTTGTTTTCTCCCTATTACTTCAACTTCCTCATCTTGTTATCTTGTGCTTATCAAAGCTGAATTTGCTCAACGATTATTCTTTGGGGAAACATGAAAAACATTAGGCTATTTCTTACAATTTAAACACCAAATGATGCCAAACAATTGTAAGAACATTTTCTATCAGCATTGTATCCCTTCAGTTAATCTCCTCCCCTTTTTTACTGGTATGTTCAGCGCTTTTTTCAGTGAATGTAATGGCTTCCCTTGGTGATTGGTATTGATTCGATGTTGTGATAATCAATGAAGTTTAACTTTGTGAAAAATACTCATACTTTGTATCTTGCTAAGCTATCTCACTTTATCTACATACTGCAGGGCCTCTTTAACTCAATTGCTTATGGTCTCAACTCTTCTGTACGCCGGGCAATTTGTGAAAGACTGGACAAGTAAGTACTGACTATTCATCTTTGAGAGATAACACTAGATTTCTTTTTCTAATTAAGGTCAGTCTAGTTGTAATATGTTCTCCCATAATCTGAATTTAATGTATAGACTTTGATAAGATTTGAAGACTTGGGGAATCTAGTCTAGTCGTTAAGGGGAGAGAACCAAACACTTAAGCACTCTCCTGAACACGTATTACTAGATGTGAGTTTTAAACACCCTATGATACGCAGGTCTCTATTATAGAATCCCCTGAGGGCTGACACCTCAGTGGCAAACATTCTATGACACTTAGTAACGTTTCACTCAACTTCACTTAAAATCCTCTGTAGGTTACGCTTTCTGAGACACAGACCACCATATGTGGTAACAACTGATAAACACCAAAGCAGTTGAGGAACCCACCCTTAAAGTCTATCTGTCAACGGTAGAGAGTCAAACACTTGAATACTCTATTGCAGTGTTGTCAAACTCGATAATTGTAAGAGGATTGGAAGGGGAATAAAAGTTATAACTCGAAAATCGTAACTGGACTCATAAGAGTTATGCGTATACAAAAAATTATATTCATAGAACTGTGCATGCATTAAAAATAATATATACAATAAAAATAATACATAATAAGTCTGAAGTAATAGGATCCCATACATAACTAAAAATAGATTCTCAATTCATAAAATTACTCATAATACAACTAATAAATTTATAGATGCTTATACAAACACAGAACAAAGAACACTAAACAGAACAGAGTGAGCGTCTGTGACTGTGAAGGCAACATCAGGGATGATGACAGTGTGTGCTGTGATGTCACACAATAAGATTAGTTTCATCCTTGATATCGTATCTTTGAGAAAGTTATTGGTTATACTTCATGTATAGCACATCATGCAATTTTTTATGGTCAAGAGAGGCAAACCGAGAGAGTTAAATTCTTTAATTTAGTTTCTTAGAAGTAATGGAAGGACTTCCATAGAATGAGACAATAGCTCTAATAGACATTTTTGAGGAAACCAAAAGAGACCACAAAACCATCCAATAAGAACAATAAAGAGAAACCCTAGGTTTAACTAGGAAACAATAGTCCTTGAAACACGTTGGAAAAGGGCAACCAGGGGCCAGAGAGGGGGACGGAGGTCTAGCAGGCACGGTCGAGGTGGCATGACGATGCTCTGATGAGTGGAAGACAGTGCATGGATGTCACGTGCCAAGCAGTGGCAGGGACAGATGGCACACATAGCGACACAGGGATTAGAGATATGCTTCGGGATTGATGGTGTTGGCTGACGCTCGGAGGTGTTCCAGATCTAGTGGTCGCTAGCAAAACTGTGATGGTGGCTGGCAGCGGTTGAAGGAAAATCATGATGAGAATGCACCGGACAGAACTGAGACCATATGAGCGGGATCAACTTAAGATTGAAAAAGAGAGAAAAATATATTTTAGAGGACTTGAAAGACTCCTTGTATAATTCTAGATACAAAACTAGGTACAACAAAAAGTAGTTCTCAACACAACTACTTTCTATCCAATTGGCAAATCAGTTGTTGGGCATACATGGTTGTGTACTTTTTAAAACAGGACCTAATGGTAACATTGATCACTATAAAAGCCAGACTTGTTTCCAAAAGATACACACAAGTCTATGAACAAGATTATACTGACACTTTCTTTCCTATTGCCAAAGTGACGTCTATTTGATTTCTCTCTTCCATTGCAACTATTCATCATTGAACTTTGTTTCAAGTTGAGAAAAAAATGCATTTCTATATGATGACCTTGATAAAAAAAGTCTACATGAAACAACCTCTTGGATTTGTTGCTTAAGGAGAGTAATTTAATATGGTGTGTCACCAGTGTAGGTTATTACATGGCCCAAGTAATCACCCCATGCATGTGGAATGACACATGCATTGTTTGAACAGTCATCCAACAGTTTGGAATGAGACGAACTGATCTGATTATTCTTTGTTTTATTGTCATTCTCCCCAAGGATGTATCTATCTCATTGTACATGTGGACGACATTGGTAGTGATTAGGTTGGTATTGTACAACTAAAACAATATGTTACTCAAAAATTCCAGACAAAAGATCTTGGACATCTAAGGTATTTCCTTGGTATAGAAGTGGGACAATCGCATGATGATTTGGTCATATCTTCTACAGCAAATGCGCTCAACATTCTAGAAGAAATAGGGAAGATAAATGCTAAGCCTGTAGACACATCATGGATTTAAGTGTCAGACTTGTACATAACCAAGGGAAACCATATTCTGATTCTGAGATACAAAAGGTTAGTTGATAAGCTAAATTATCTCACACCCATCCAGATATCGGCCATGATCCATCCTATGCTATTTTCAAGTCCTGTAGTTGTTGTGGGCCATGGATACAACCTGCTGGTGGTGGTGGTGTCAGTGGGTAGGTGAAACAGAGAAGTGGTTGCAGCGCTGGGTGTGTAAATGGGGTATTTTTTTAATTTTTGTTTGGTTTTGGGTTGGGTTGGATGACTCAACCGTTGTTTTTCTAAGAGTATTGCTGGGCTGGGTTAGGTTTATAACCCAGAATGAAAACTCAAACAGAAAGGAAAACTAGGGTTACAAGCTGCCTCGGGGTGGACTTGGTGCAGTAGGTCCAAAATTTGTTAGGCTTTTGTTTCCTTTTTCAACCTTTTACGTATGACGTAAATAATTTATTCAATTCTTTTACCATTTAATTATAGATGCCTATTTGTTTTAGCTTTATGCAGTACATTTAATTTAAAACATGTAACAAATTTGCTTCTCTCATTTATCTCATGCCAGGTTCTGGCCTGAGAGATTATCCAGATGGCTCCCTAACAATTTGAAGTACAAGAATCTACAGCAAGAAAGTGAACTAGTTTTGTTCAAAACGGAAGAAGATCAATAACAGTGAATGGGACATATTGTGATCCTTCATACCATGTGACATTTCTTATTCTAGTTTACTGAGAGGCTGTTTTCATATACAACATATAATCTGCGGGCAGCAAAGATTCCAGGCTGTTTGTTGCTGTGCTGCTTCAATTATGCGAACCCTCGCATTCGTCACTGAATTTATGGTGCTGGTGATCCTTTTCTATCATATCACAGGATGGAAAACTTAATATGGAACCTGCTTCTGCTAGCTGAAGACTTCTTGGGACTACAGAAAATGCTTTTATTGTTTTAGCAAGTCTCAACCTCTCATGGGATTTAACTTTAAGAAGTCTTGACTTGTAGGATCACTTTATGTATAGGTTAGATGCACTTTCAGATTGTTTCAAATAGCTGAATCCCCCCCCCCCCCGAAATTTGCTGTGTATGTGGTGAGTCTCAACCTATAAAGTATTAAGTTTGAAACACATGCCCGTACCTTTTATTCTGAATTCTTTTTTCCATATGTATAATGTTAGGTTCCTTTACTCGAGGACCGTAACACATGAAAATCTTCTCACACACTTTCAACCAGAAAGAAGCAACTGTATGAATATAGCAATTGTATGAATATAAACTTTATTATTCAGTAAAGTATAGAAGACCAGAAATAACAAATATTTTCTCAAGGAAGCCTTTCTTCCTCCACTAGAAACGATCCAGTCTCTATCTAAAAGGTAAGAAATTATCCGATACCTCTCTCTCCTTATTTTGATTCTTATTTATACTATTTTTCTCTTTTAACAAACTATAACCAACAATTTTCCTTACACGTATCTAGCTTACTCCTTACCCTTCTTACACGTGTCTAACTTACTTCCTATTTATTCTTCCTCGTAAACCTTTAATGATCTAACATTACCCTCCTCCCTAACATCAACCTTATCCTCAAGGTTGAGATTAGGGAACTGGTGGATATAGTGCTTCTCCTCCCAAGTAACCCCTTCCAAACCACCTTTTTGCCATTGTATTAAGACTTGGGGTATCTTCTTCTCGTGTGATTGTTGGTTCCTCGTTGTAGCACCTTCAGAGGGATGTTCGTGTGTCTGTCCCTTTGCAATTCAGTTGGTAAAGCTCCCTCTACCTGATGGTTTCTTACAACTATGATCCTTTTGCTATTATTCAAATCTTGATATGCTCCTTCTTGGCTAAGAAGGTGCAATTTCTCCACTTCTTCAGAAAAAGTTTCATTTTTGTGGCTTTCCTTCCTTAAAAGCATCTGATAGTCTGCTAACTGGTTGTCTATGGCAGCCTTTAGTGAAGCGAGCTCGACTCTCAAATCATTGACTTGTCCAAGAAGCTCTTCCTTTTCAGTCTTCAAGTGCTTTATGACCTCTTCTGTAGCAGACAAGCAATTGGTGAATTTAAGTTGTTGTTCTTCATTAAGGTGGTCCAAATCAGATAGTTTCTTAGTCTTGACTTCGGTGTATTTGTCATAGAGCTTCGTGTACAAAACCTCTATTGCACGCACAAACTGTACTGAGTTAATTTGAATTTGAAGTCTATCTTCCTTCAATGGAATTCGATGGTCTATTTTCCTCTCAGGTGACAGTCCCTGGGGTTCTTGAAACACCCCTTTGAACTCTGTCAAAATCTGTTGCCATCCCGCTTCCTGCACTGGTGCTGGTCTCTCTGCTTCCCAGTCTCCCTTAGTCATTTCTACTTGGCTTAAGCTCCCACCTAGAGGCATGGTTTCTATCTCCCTTTCCTTTAACAATGCCTCATGGATAACCACTTTACATGTCAATGTTGGATCTTCTTGAATTTCTACTTCCTTTTCTTCTGACTCAAATCGCATAGTAAGTTCTCCCTAGTTTACCTTAGTTTCTCCCAATCTTGCTAGCCATGCCACCCCTAATATCACATCTACTCCTCCTAAGTCAAAGAGGTAGAATTTCTCTTTTACTTCCAGTCCTTCTAAAACTAATGGAACCCCCCTTGAGCTATTTTTTTCTGCCCATCCTCCAAACTCACCTTGTAAGGTGGTGTCTCACTTATTTCCAGTCCCAATTCCCCAACTAGTCGATTTGAAATAAAATTGTGGCTTGCGCCACTGTCGATTAATACTAGAACTCCTCTCCCTTGCACCCATCCTTGTAATTTCATCATGTTCGAAGGAGTGAGCCCTCTTGCCGACAACACGAACAACTCCATGTTCTTCTGTTCCAATTCTGGGATGTCCTCCACTTCATTTTCATCATCTCCCTTTGCCAAAATCATCACCTGTAGGCTTCTTTCAACGCACCTATGGCCTGGACTGTAAGGTCCTCCACACTGGAAACAACATCCTTCTTCTCGCCTTTTTATATACTCCGGATAGGGTAAAGTTCTTACCCTTCGGCCTTGGTTGTTTCCCCCTCCACTGCTACCTACTTTGGAGCTCGTATTATTGGAGACGTCCTCCTTCTTCGAACCATGCCCTCCACCAATGTTCATGGATGCCTCCGGTGACCCTCGATATGTTTCCGCGACTGTCCCGGAACTCGCGGAGTATCTTCCCCATGTCACCCCTCCTTTTCCTCCTGTTCCGCCACTTCCTCGCAATCCCGACCCAGCCTGTTCGACGTCTCGAGCTTGCTCCATCGCTGGCAACAAATCTTGTGGGTTGTACGACCTCACCAGATTTCTCAGTCCTTCCTGCAACCCCGCAAAAAAATATCCTAGTAATTGCTCCTCATTCACTCTCGCTGCCTCTACCACCAAAAATTCGAACTCCTGGATGTACGCGTCGACGCTTCTCGTCTGTCGGCGGCCAATTTCTCATACACAATGCCCCGGTTCAGTTCGCCGAACCTCCGCGTCAGCGCCTCTGTAAACAGCTTCCACGGTGGGTGTTTGGTTTTCTTCCTCCAGAAGCGAAACCAGTAGCTTGCACCTCCTTCCATACATATATAAACCAACTTCATCTTCTCCTTCTCCGTTACGCTCTGGATGTCGAAGAACTTTTCAGCCTTTGCGATCCAACCCATGGGGTCAGTACCTTCAAAAGTTGGTAGCTCAACGTGCTTCGTCCAGCTGCGTTGTACTTCGCTTCGGTCATCTTCCGATTCCTCCTCCGAACTCTCCGATAATCGTCGTTCTCGTTGGCCATTGATGGAATTACGACCCGCTGCAGAGCTCCGATTCGGTTCCTGGAGCGTCGCCCGAAAGCTCGTCGGAACTCAAGAGTCATCTCCTGCACCTCCGCCTTCAACTCTTCCACTATCGACTCTATTGCCACCATTCGTCCCTCCATTCTTCTCCGCTACAGCTTCCTCGGAACAGATCCGACAGGTCAGACCAAATCTGTTAGGTTCCTTTTCACACACTCTCAACCAAAAAGAAGCAATTGTATAAATATAGCAATTATATGAATATAAACTTTATTATTTTGTAAAGTATAAAAGACCACAAATAACAAGTATTCCCCCAAGGAAGCCTCCCTTCCTCCACTAGAAACGATCCAGTCTCTATCCAAAGGTAAGAAATTATCCGATACCCCTCTCTCCCTATTCTGATTCTTATTTATACTATTTCTCTTTTCTAACAAACTATAACCAACAATCCTCCTTATACGTGTCTAGCTTACTCCCTATCTTCCTTACACGTGTCTAGCTTACTCCTTATTTATTCTTTCTCGTAAACCTTTAATGATCTAACATATAGTTTATTCTTATGGAAAATAAAATCATTTAGGTTTTGTATATGGACCACATAAGGAATAAACTCTGAAGTTGATGCAAATGAAGCAATAATTTAATATGACTTGCGGGGCAAGTATTTTGGAAATCTTTTCTCACTGAACAACCATAACCTTAAGTTTGTTTACAGGGATCCCTATCCCCGAGTTCGCACCAAACAGAACTGCATCCGCCAACTTATCCCCCAATCTCCTTTTATCTCTGACGAGACATGCAAATAGACTCAGAAGGTAACTCATCCAGGAATCGATCAAGATTGTCACCTTCTTATCCCAGTAAAAAGTCATGTGCATCATTTTGGCTTTTCTGAACAACAGAATAACTTAAAGTTTTCTTTCTTTAGTTTTTGAGATTTTTGTTTGTGTTCTGAATGTTAAAAAATCATAAGGATATCAACTTCTTAAGGAAATGAAAATCTTCTCAAATTAAAAATATGGATATGTATTTTTATTTAAAGTTGAAAAAGAAATCAATTTACTTTTAATTTTATGCGTCAAAACAATGTTTTTATTTATAAATAGTTGAAATTGATTTTATTTCACCTATAGAATAAGATTGTACACGGTGTTATAGATAGTTTTAAAACATTATAGATTGTTAGGATTACATGAAATCAATTAAACAAAGGAATTCTCTTGCCACATTCAGCAGCAGCTGTCATATGCTTCAACCATTTTTCATATCTTCAATCAATCTAAAGAATTTAACTGCTTCCACAAGAATAGACCACAGACATATGGAATTCACATTATGTTACTTTCAACTTAAAACTTTATGATAATAAATTTATAATTTTTTATATATTATTACAGTCCAACTTAATACTTCACACAATTTCAATCGTCAGTATGGATAGAAAATTACCAGCAATCACCATTGCTAGAAGCTGACAAGGGATTGCACTTCTTTGAATTCATCACATGAAGTAATTCAATAGCAGTGTCTAATCAATTCTAGGCACCGACACAAGCTAATACGAATCAACTTTGCTTCGATCACTGCACAACAATGTTGAGAGAAATCTAATTATTGCACCGAACAGAATTCAATTGCGTGATGAACATCAGAGTGTGACTGATCAAAATTTCTTCAGCTGCTGCTGTTGCCACTGCATTCAAATTTCTGCACCGCTTGCTTCTTGATCAATGTTACATATCGTTTCAATTCTAATTGAATTTGAATGGACCGACTGCTTTGTTTTGAGTTCTTCACGCTTTTGCTTTGCCTAATAAACTGTTTCATCGAATGCGTGCAGCAATTGTTCACGTAAATGTAACCTAAAACAATCCAACATGTAAACTTTTTGTTTCAGGTTATTATCATTCCAAACCAAATCACATGAAAGTGGGATAAGTATATAGAGATATAATTTTATATACATTATACAACTTTGGACTGTATAATTTTTTTAACTTTGATGCATATTCTTATGTTATTACAATAACACTCATGGAGAGTCTTATTATTTTCAATGGCTTTTGGTTATCTTTGTTGTCCTTATAATACTATGATTATAGATGTTTGTTGATGTTTTTATGATCTAATATTAATAACTTTCATAATTTAATTTAATTCTTATATACTCTAATATATACATATATTATATATATACACTCACAAAAGACTATATAAGATGAGCATTTTCACAAAAGGAACTAAGCTTTAATTTTATAATTTTGCTAAGTTTTGAAAAGAAAAAAACCTTTTCATTCTTATTTCATGAAAGCATAAATACCTTTGATCTCTTTAACCCTTCACATTGATCACAAACATGTCTATAGGTTGAGGTTTTTAAATCCGAGTCTTTTGAAAATAGACTATTAGTAACATGTGTTTTCTTGTTTTACACAAAATTAATATTATTTGCGTCATAATAAAAAATTGAAAGATGGTTAAAGGCATGGACAACATAATATATAAATAGATAACCTATCATACTTCCAATTCCTTATCTTATCTAAAACAATTCATGATTTTTATGATAACAAGTTATAATTAATCTAATGAAAGTTACTTAATGTATATGTTAGAAAAAGATATTATAAAGGAATATACAGTATCATATGTTTAATTCTATTTTTAGGCATTGTGAAATTGATGCAGAGGAAGTGTTTACCTAGCAATAGTAATGTTTTGGGCATGACTTACAACTAAGTAGCCAAAAACAAAGTTCTCATATTCTTATTGTTGTTTTAGTCCAATCACATTCTTTGAAACAATGCACTTATAAGTTGTTTTTGAGTCTTATGGGATAAACTATCCTAAAAATATGTTTTCTAGATCTCCATGACTAGGCTAAAACTTGTCCATATGTTTACTCAAAATACTTACGTTTTTAAATCTCCTTTCCAACTTTACCACTCAGCCACCTTATAACTTTTAAATGTTTTCTTCTAAATGAAGCCTCCTAATTGAGACTTCTTCCATCAACTAAATTATGATTTTAGTAGTAATATATATAATATTACTTGTACAAGATTAAAATTATATAAAGTATATAATTTTTACATGGATTTAAAATTGATGTAAAAAATTTAGATTTTACATAAATTCAATTACTAAGATGTAAAAGTAATCCATAAACAAAGTCCATTATTTACATTACTTATGGTTTGAATTTATGTAAAAACTTGATATTTTTTTATCAATTAAAAATACAAATGATGTAAATTTTAATTTTAAAAAAATAGTTTTTTTTTCTTTTTGTAAAAAAAAAACAATAACAAGGTATACTTGCTCAACCGTTAAATAAATAGGCAACCAATTTCTTAATTGTTAATTTTAAGTAAACGTAAGTTTAACATAAATGAAATTACACTACTACTTTTATGTAAAATTTTGTCTAACCTTAACCTTAGTATATATAAAAGTACTTGTGTATAGTATTGAGAGGATGTCATCCATCGTGACAAATGTCATTTCGATCATGATTAAAGATAATATTAAAACTAATAAGGTAACATTCTTGTTCAATTACCTTCAAGATTAGGTTAAGGCTACCTAGGTCATCATTAAACAAGTATATAAAATGGTGCACTATAAGGTAAAAGGTTTTTCTCATCCATTCATTATTATTTTTATTATATCAAGAAAATTATTGATTTGAATTATTTTAAGCATTCTTTTGAACCATCTCAATCTACGAAAAGGAGACATCTCAAAATTTCAAAATGAGAAAAGAGAAATTGAATGTCTTACAAGGATAGGTAGAATGATGGCAAACCTCTAGCCAATGGTTTAATCACAAGAAACATGGTCAAACAAATTCAAGAAGAGTTAGAATCATCTATGCAAGGTGAAGCTAAACTCGTATTCACTTGGACCATCTGAAGCATTTCTAGACCTTGTATTAAAAGTCAAGTAGTGTAGGATTTTCGTTTAGGCCTTGTATTAAAGGTCAAGTAGTATAGGGCTTTTGAACAATCTTACTTAAGTTGTAGGGCAATATTTGCATCTAAATTAAACTAATCTTTGGTGATTAGTTTTGTGACCCTAGCTTGGTGGAGGGTGTCCCACATGGGACATGGTGGTCACGTGACAAGCTTTTAGTAAAGAGTTTCTTACAAAGGTAGTTGTCATATGTCATTTTGTTAAAGTGACTTTCCACATGACAAGCTCTTAATGGAGAGTTTTCTTACAAAGGTATTGGTCATTTTCCTAGTGGAGAACTTTTCTAAAGTGGTTTTCCATATAACAAGCTCTTAGTGAAGATTTTTCTTGTAAATGTAGTGATCATATGTAATTTTTCAAGTGGAGAAACTTTTGCTGAAGTGTCTTTCCACATATCATTGTAGGAGTGAAGAGTTTTTCTAAAAGTTAAAATGTCACAAGTCAAGATCTCCTTTACCAAGATAGGATTTTTAGGGTTTGGTGCAATATAGAATTTTAGGGTTTTGGTATACTTTGGAGACACCTTCATCTATAAATAAAAGTGTCTCCTCCCTTGTAAACCAACTTTGAGATTTGTAATGAAATGCTACCAATTTTTTGAGTAATTATTAACTTGTCTCTAAATCATGGCTAGAACATTCCATAAGTGTTGGAAATCCAAGTGTAAATCCAAGTCCCATATTGGATAAAAATAAGAAAGTAGAGCGCTATATATAAAGTGAAAGACCCATTATCTTATTGGTTTTGGATAGAGAGTTGTGTTAATCTTGATTCAGATCTCATTAATATTGTGTTTTTACAGTGAATATCATCCTCTTTAGCGCAATCTAGTTTAAAGAAGAGCCTATCATAATCCTTTATTCTAATGTGATACTTCCATTACAAATGAAAATTCATAATGAAACATCTGAACACGGTAAGGAAATAAGCAACAACTATCTACTTTAAATACACATCTTTCAGCAACAAGATAACAAAGTAATATTGATGTTTATATTAGTCTAAAATATAAGAAAAAATTAACTCACTCAACCCTATTTAATGTCATTTTCTCTAAAATTCCATTATTTCTTAAATATTTTTTCTCCTTGTAAGATCAATAAAATGAAAATATACGTTAATCATTATAAAAATAAAATTATATATATAAGAAGAAATAGTTAAAGTGGATGTTAATTAGTGTGAGATCCTCCATTAAAGTTGAGTTGGATAGCATGACACATGCAGAGAAGAAAGTAAAGGAAAAGGGATAAGATTTGCATGGTCTGAATATCCTTATCAAAAGGGTCTACCATTTTCATCAAGTACAACTTCTTTTTCATTCTTCTTCTTTCCATCTGCCATGCCATTTCCATATAATAATACCATAAGTTTTTCGTGTCATCCATCATTATAATTGTACCCTCTTTCCCACTAGATTTATTTTATGAAGAACTTCAATTTATTTCATTTAATCTGCACGTATTTCATGAGTTTTTTCCCCACGTTAATCGTTTTGGTGTAGATTGAAATATCTTTTATTTTCAGTTTCTAAATAATTATTTGTAGTTGTAATAGTTTAGACATTATATTCATAATTATTTTAATTTTGAATTTTTAGTTAATTTGATTGTCACTTACTTTTTTTGTCATTATTTTTTTATATAACATTTTTTATCGGATTTTATTTGATTCAACATTTTCCAGGTTTCAAAGTGAAGTGAATATATAGTTTGTTGGATGTTCAACCTTATGCTATCTTTTACAATTTTCGGAGGTTGAAATAAATTTACTAAATTTGTATATAAATTTCTATACATATTTGATTTTCTTACTTTTAATTTGGACTTTTGTAATCGAGTATATGTAAAACATCATAAAATGGTATTTTAAAAGTGATAGTAGTTTAAAAATAATGAGATTCGATTATTTTAATATTAAATGATTTATTTATAAATAATTTTGTTATAAACGAGTTTTATTATTTTAAAACATAATATCTCTAGAAAACACTTTTTTAGAGTTTTCTACCTTTTCTTTAACAGTTCTAACTCTTGAGTCATCTCTTTGACGATCAGGAGGTGTCTAAACGATCACTAGGACAAGGTCTACATCCATCCGATCAATTTATAGTTTAGAGCAAATAAGTTTCGACTCTTTTTTCCTCTTTTGTTCTAAATCTGAAATTAGAAGAAGAGATTGTTGTCGCATGTGTAATCTTGTTTCTTCTAGTTGTTCTTGGTTAATCTAAGGTCTTCCATTTTCAATTTCGTGTTTTGTAGGTGTTTGTAGAATTTTCTTGCATTCCAAGCAATCGAGGAGACGTTTCTAGAGTTGATAGTTCTTTGTGAGGTAAGGGAAGTTAGATTTAGTTTTAGATTTATGTTTGTGGTTTAAATTTAGTATCCCTATGGATGATAATGTGATTTAAATGAAATTGTTATGTTTGTACCAATATACTTGGTGTATAAATGATGAACAATGATTGTGTGATGTTTGAATGTTTGGTATGGTGTGTTAGTAATGATTTTGTTGTTATAATTGTGCATGGTGAAGTTGTATGATGGTTTAAAACTGAATTCAAAGTGTTTGGAATAAAGAAGAGTCATTTACTTGAATTTTAAGGTCAAAAATAGAGGTTTTGATGGGTGAGTTTGAAAGATAGATGTTGGAGTGAGGAAGTAACTTGTTTAGTACTGTTATATGATCATTTGAGTCTTGTTAGAAGTGTTCTTTGAGTGAAATCTGATATGAAACAAAGGTAGTTCTTTGGGGTAGTTTTGGAGTGTTTTTAGTGTAAATGAGAGATTTTGAGTAGTGAGACTTTCAATCAATGAGTGTAAACTGTTTTGGGAGTTAGAGGTATGTTATTATATCTATTATGAATTGGCTAGGCTTTCAAATTAGAAAAATCTGGTGTAAAACTGTTAGGGTCATCTTAGGGCGAGTTCTTAGTGTTTTTAGTCAAATTTTGAGGTTTTACATAGTGAGAACTTGAAATAGAAGGGTTTAGAGTAATTTGAGGTGTTGTAGTGTGCTAACAAGTGTATTTAAACTTGGTTATACTGTTGGTGAACTGATATGGGTGTGGAAAGTGTTCAAAGTCATAAAAATTGATTTGGCCATAATTTCTGGTTTTAGTAAATTATGTTAATAACATAATAGATTAAAACAGAAACTATAGTCTAATAGATTGTGTTAATAACGTAATAGATTAAAACAGAAACTAGAGTCTAATAGATTATGTTAATAACATAATAGATTAAAACAAAAACTAGAGTCTCATAGATTAAAACAAAAACTAGAGTCTCATAGATTATGTTAGTAACATAATAGATTGAAATAGAAAATACAGTCTAATAGATTATGTTATAACATAATAGATTAAAATGGACAATTTTTTCTTGTTTTGCTTTATGTGAATTCTAACTTGCCCTAACAGATTAGATTACTAATTTAATCAATTATTTCTACCAGTAAAGTAAAATTTTGACTAATCTAAACAAAATTTACTTGTACTCATATGATCTATGTTTTCAATGTTCTCTTATGATCCTAAACAATTTTATTATATATTTTCATTATGCAATGGAGAATCAATTTTATTATTCACTACTTTGTGGTACTTGATGGGATTGTTTATGGTTATGTGATGAATGTTTTGAGGTTTCATGTGATATTATGCAATGTTGGTGTTAAGTATATGTGTATATATGATTATGAAAGGGATATGATGATGATGGATATTTGGTTGATTATGTTTATAGTATTGATGGACGTAATTTCGTGAACCTCGTGGAGAGGTTACGTGGTGGTTCCCTGTGTTGTTGAAAGTATGAATATAGAAAGCTTAGTTTTGGAGTTCATCCTGACATTCTAAGGGCCATCTATTCTCAAGTACAGAGAAGTGATGCATGTCATGAAAATAACAGGAGGTCCTAGTCTAGAGGCTTTACCTTGGCCTAAGGTGAGTGATAACGAACTAACCTTGTGTGTGGTAGGGTAAAACCTATTGACAATGGCTCTATAGAGTAGTAGAGGCCACCACAAGTGCATGGATTACCATAGCTCGATATTCATACTAATCTGGATAGTCAAGTCAAAGTATTGTCATGCATAAGGTGTTTGGTTGGTTTGGTGTGATATGTGTATCATGAGTATAATGTTTAAAATGTTCATTAATGAAATAAGATAATGTTTAAAATGATATGTGTATCATGAGGATAATATTATGGTATATTATGATTATAGTATTAAAACCAAAAAATCATTAATGAAATAAGATATTTTGATTTCACTAATAATCTAAATTATATAAATTAAGATATTAGGTAGTAAGGTGTTAAGTGAGATTTTTACATCAAGCTTTGTCGAACGAGTGTAATAAACCACCTTGACATAAGGAAGTTCACGTGGATTCCAAGATTATTTTTTCATCCATCAAGTGTTAAATTAGATGCTTATAATACGTGTGATAAGATTTATGCGATGAATAAACACACATTGGTGCATGGTTGGTGGGTACTAGAAATGATATCATTATCTATTGTGGTAGTGTATGGGGTACCTAGGATGTTAACATGTTCTATTATAACAAAAACTCGTAAAGAAATAAGATATCATCACTTCCATGATAATATCCATCACATAGATTAAGAAATCAAGTGATGAGAAGTTGAAAGAGATTCACATATCAAACTTATATTTGGTTCCACCTTGACATATGCGAGTTGAGGTGTATTTTAATATCGATTTTGATGGATCAAACACCAATGTAGAAAAGACTTTATATCGATTAAAAAAGGTTTTTGTACCAATTAAAAAATCTTTTTATACCAATTAAAAAATACTTTTTATACCGATTAAAAAAGACTATTTATACGGATTCTAGAATCAGTATAGATACAAGCAATATATAAAGTTTCCATTTTCTACATTGATTCTAGAATCGATAAAAAAAGTGTTACTTTTTTATACCGATTAAATGCACAACCGATATAAAAAAAAAAAAAAAGTATTTCAAACGACAAACATGGATACTTCAGGGTTCACCTATCCATGAATCACCCAACGCCACTATGCAACAATTTTGACAAATCAATAAGGAGTAGAGGCAAACAACCGAAACAAGACCCTTCAACGTGGTCAACATCACAGTCCACAACATATTGCAAATAATGTCAGTGATAACGATTCTTCCTCTTTCTTGAGAAATCATATTGAATGCTCAGGTGAGAAAGAGAAACAACATTAGTTGTCCCTTCTCCCATGCAATCATCGAAGCAGGATTAAAATTGGAAGGCTTCTGCTTCAGTCGCGAAACTTGCTTCTTCAGCTCCTCAATCTCCCCATTCGAAGTATGCGATAACAATTGGCGTACATTCTACGACTCTGGCTTAGTAAGTTCTGGTTTAACAACTTCTTCTTGTTTAATTGCTTACTCCGGTTCAACGGTTATGGACATAGAAGGCAGTTTGAGAGATTTGGGGTTGCTAGGATTTTGTGAGGAAGTGGTAAGTGGATTTTCTTTTCTTGATAGGTGATGAAAGATTTGGTGTTTTGGATTTGGAATTCTTCTTAGTGATAAACATAAGAGCGTCAAAGGTAGATGATGGCTTGGAGATGACACGAAGAGGGGTGGATGAGAGAGATAGAGAAAAAGAGACTAGAGAAGAAACCCTAACAGTTCAAGAGAAACAAAAGGAAAGACGAAAAGAGAATCGAAAATGCAATGCGAGCACGAATAATTGGATCCCTTATTTATAAATAAAAAAAATAAGAAACTACTTTCTATACTAGTTATAATTAGAACCGGTATAGAAAATTTTCTTATTTATTACAAAAATGTCACCACGTCCATATTCTATATCGGTCATAACTAAAATCAGTATGGAAAGTTTCCTTCTTTATTACAAAAATGTAAACGCATATACTTTCTTTACTTGTTATAATTATAACCAATATAAAAAGTGTTGTCATATTTACAGTTATACTATCACATCACTTTTTATACCTGATGGATTATAATTAATATAAATAATCAGTGTAAAAAGTGATTTTTATTAATGAAATGCTAATATTTGGTGAGACATACCACGTGTTCCAAAAATCGTTGAGTGTAATCAGGGATATACTTCCCCAGGTAAAGTGTGAAGTATTGTCTCGTGTTAATTAGGCATAAACTTCCCTAGGTAAAAAGTGTGAAGTATTGGCTATGTGTTTGATTTGTTGTTTTGTACATAATAGAATTTCAATTTTGTTGTTATGTATATGATAGAGTTCCAATTTTGTTTAGGCCTCTGTGTATGTGTTGATCAGGGTGTTATGTATATGATAGAGTTCTAATTCTGTTTAGGCCTCTGTGTACATGTTGATCACAGTCATTTGCGTGTTTAATAGTTTATGTTTGTGAGGTATAATTCGTGCTTAAAGAGTAGAGTTCTTAGTATTATAACTCCATAGAAGTTATTTTATGATCTTTGAACTCTGAAATTGGTGGAAATTTAAATAAGTTTATATTTTATTCATGCTAAAAAGGAAAACCCATGGGTTAGCCCTGACCCATAGAGCTTTAGAGATATTTGGTCCTGTGACCTTTTTTATTAAAAATATTTTGGTTTAAACCCTCCTTTGGTCTTCGTATTTGTGTGTCAGTCTCAAGTGAGTCATCGTTTTTTTTTTGTCTCAATCGGGTCCTAAAACTTGTAAAATTGAACCAATTAAGCCCTATCCGTTAAGTTTTGACAAACGACGTTAAAAGATGTTGAGTTGTATTTTTTTTGAATGATGTGGCATTGTTAATTAAATTGAATGGATTATGTGTTAATTCCCCATGGAAAAGGAAATTCTTACCATCAGAAATTTCCATTAAAAAAAAAATAAATTCTCCCACCCATTAACTTCATCTTCTCCATAGAAACCCTATGCGCCGCCACTATCCTTGCCAGAACCACCACCGTGCTACACAACTATCAACAGCGTTAAGCCACAATCTTCCACTCTCAACCTCGCCGGATCCACCATCTTCTTCTGACCCAACCAAAAAAAAAAAAATATTACCTTTTTTCTTACAATCGGAGTTGGACTCGGTGACCTGCAACGAACGAGAACCTGCACATTAACGCCGACCACTGGAACTATAATCCGTAGGTCGCATATCTCGCGCCAGCTTATCGCCTGAGTGCCTCGTCTAGAACGGCGATAACGACACCAACCCTCCAATTTCTTCTTCTTTTTCTTCTTCTGTCTCAATTACACATCTGGGGCAACAAAAAAGTAAATGAAAAAAAAACACACAGAAGATGCAGCCAAAGAATAAGGAAACCATTAAGAAAGAGACAAACCCTGTTGTGAAAGTGAGAGGAGAAGGCATTGACGAAGGGGGAAAAAAGAGAGAAAGGAGAAAACTTTTTGGCCTGCAAGATTTTCCTGTTGAAGCCATTAGCTTTAGCCACAAAACGAACCTGAAAATAAACTCTAAAATCCAAAATTACGAACTTCAAATCAGCACCACCAATCCTTGGTTGCACATGTTCCAGAATGCAAGAGAGTGGTGTTCCAGAAATTATATAATGTTGCTTTTCATTTTCCCATAAAGTGCTTTCCTTGTTTTAGTTGATGAATTTTCCATCTCTCCTCAATAATGAATTCACAAGTTACTTCACATCTGCACTTTACTCTATGTAGAATTTCACATGCAATCTACATATTGCTTTTTTATTTAATTGTTGATGTCAGGAAATAAAACAATTTAATTGTTCCTGGATCACCCAGAAGAAGAACATTTATGTCTCCTTGAAGCCGTTTCTTTCTTTCAACATTTTTTTCTTGGCCTCCAAACATAGCTAAAACGATTGTAGTTTTTGAATAGGAATTCTGGAAAAAAGGGTTTTGATTTGGGGCTTTTCCTAGATCCTTTGTGTTGTTTTGGTTGCAGGTTTGAATGGAGGTCGTGCGTAAAGATTGGAGAGGTTGGGGTTTTAGGGTTCTTCGTGATTCTGAATTGGTGATTAAGGCGCGATGTGATGGTGAAGAAGATGATCAGCAATGGCAGCTTGTTCCTCTGTGTCTTGAAGATGTTTTTCACAATGTCCATGAAGTGATCCTTGTATAGATAAGTGATTCAAAAAAAATTTTGTACACCTCAACATGCCACGTGATCTAAAAAAATTATAACTCAGCATATGCAGACGACGTTACTGAAAACTTAACGGAAATGACTTAATTGGCTCATTTTTACAAATTTATGAATCCGATTGAGACCGAAAAAAAACGGTGACCCACTTGATATTGACACACAAATATGAAGACCAAGAAAGGATTTAAACCAAATATTTTTTGGTCCCAACCCATGTAAATTAAGGTTAAACCTTATGATGTGGGCTTATTTGACATGTCTAAGTGTAACAAATTGTGTTTATATAATAGGAGATTCAGTAATCTTTATGAATATCATTGAATTTACTATTGTGGTTTTTGAATTAATAATATATGATGATATAAATGATATATATGAATTGTGATGGTTGCAATTTATGCAAGAGTAGGTGAAAGAGATCATTGATAGAATTAGATATTATAATTATTTTTAATTTTCTACTTTATATAATTTTTCTAACATTTTTCAAAGATAATATAAAAAGTATATATATTTCTATTATTTTTTATGCATAAATATAAACATATATCAATTCAACTAGTTCAAAACCCTGAAATGCTACAGAAGTCATCGTTAAGTTTGTTTACTGCCTTTTAATTATTTTCTAAATATATGAATCACCATTTTTCACTTTGCTATCTAAAATATTCTTATAACATAAATACTTGTGTAACATAACTTAAACCAACGATATTTTAGTATATTAAAAAATATTCATATTACTTTGCCAAAAAGAAAATTTTTGTTGTTGAAAATTTCTAACACTAACGAGTAAACAAGCTTAGGTTTTATTATTTCTTTTCAGTCCACCAAATTTTATTGCAAACATCAACTTGGAAACAAAAAATGGTTATATTATAAGTAGATATGAGTCAAAATTAGAGCTGTCAAAATAGGTTATAATTTGTGAATCAACCTGGCCTACTATGAGTTTGAGCCGAGATTAGTTTAAAAATAATTTTTTTTATGCGAATCAATTTTCAATATGACTCATTTAAATCCAATTCATTCAGATTAAATCCATGGTGAGTCTACTTGCGCAAAGAATACTCTCCTCACTCACCATGATTGTATACCAAAAAAAAAATGATTTTCTACTTTTTTTATTATTTTGAATTGTATTGAGTTTAACATTATTTGAGGAGTGAAATTTATTTAGATTTGAATTGTAAAAAGTTTGTAATTTTTTTATTTTAAAAAAATTGTAATCAAGTGAATCAGTGAGTCATTTAACCCACCAATCTGTAGTGAGTTGGATCAGGTTCGAATTTTTCTGACTCACTAATAAATAAATCGAGTTAGGTTAACTTACTAAATAACCAATCCATAACCAATCCATAATGAATTAAACCGAGTTAAGCTGAATGACCCAATTAGACAAAACTGAATTTAAAATATAAAGGTAACATGCCTCATTTAAAATATTCTCTTCCAATTTATTAAATCAAAGTGGTTAAAAACTGTTTTGGTGACTTTTTCAAATCAATGTTGGATAGCCTATTTACCAATGTTATTTTATGATAAATCAATCTTTTCAAGAAAGATTGATATTAGTAGTTTTTGAGGTTTTCATGTGCGATTAGATGTCACACCTTTCTTCTCCAAAAGATTTTATTTAGGAATCCACTAGGTATAATTTAAATCACGAAGAAAAAAGGTGGCTTTTTCTGTTCATCAGCCACGATAATCTTATTTATTATTATTCGAACTTTAATTTATTGATAATAACGTTAGCTTAAGGGCAGTGTTGCATTAATTAAAATCATTTTTTTACAAAATAAATATTAAAATCATAGCTTCTCATTATTTCATATTATAGCCCGTAACACATTGTGCCATGTAAAATTAATTAAATATTCAAAAATCCAGTAAAAAGCGTGTTATTAACATTCTCTCTCTCTCTCTCTCTCTCTCTCTCACACACACACACACACACACATATATATATATATATATATATATATATATATATATATATATATATATATATATATATATTATCATTTCACCATATGTTGTTATCCATTTAAAAAATTGCCATATTTTAACAATTTTCTATATTAATAATTAATCTTTTTTCTTCTTCGCAAACATAGAAGAATGTCGTCCAGTGCACTTTTGTTTCTCTCCTCTCTCCCACGAATATCTCTTCTTCCCCTCAAAGACTTCCTTTAATTAATTATTTTGAAATTATTAAAAATTAAAATATTAAACAATAATAGTTTAGAAAAGACGACATCAGCAAGAACACATAGAAGGAATTTGAGAATATTTACATTAAGCAAAGTGTGAGGTTTTTTTTTTTTAATTCAATTGGTTTTTTCTTATCATCGAAAAATACTATAATTTGTTTAAAGTATATTAAATTTTTTAATTATTAACTATATGCTTTGCTACCAAAAAATTGGCGGAGAAGAAGGTTAAGTTGATAGAGGTAGAAACGGTAATTTCTATAGAGTATGTATTTCACATAACTAATTAACATAATATTTCACATTCGAGATTGTTAGAAATATGTAAAATAGTTTTTATTATTATTTAATGACAAAATGTATTCGTAATCTGAATTTATATATATATATATATATATATATATATATATATATATATATATTTTGTGATATACATGAATTTATGTGGCTTGATGAATAATAACATTGTATGGGTTGGTTTATTATAGTGTAATTTCAAGAGTCTTGTTTCGAGAATAGATGGTTTAGGAGAGTATATGTTTGGCATAATTCTAAGGTTTTTGACTCATGAGTAAATTCTTTAGGAGTGTATATGTGTGGCATAATTTCAGGGTTTTGACTTGCGGGTAGATTTTTGATAACGTGTGCGTGTGGCGTAATTTCGAGAGTTATGTCTTGAGAATACATTTTCTAGTGGCATATATGTTTGGAAAAATTTCAAGGATCTGATGGAGAGATTCTATGGTGGCATTTCATTAGTGTACATGTTGATGTGAGAGTCTTGATATTAGAGTTTATCATGACACTCTAATAACTATCTAGACACAAGTAGATAAGAATGGGATAAGTGGCGAGTTATAGGAGGTCTTAACGAACTAACATTGTGTATGGCAAGGTGTATTGCATTTACAATGGCTCTATAAGAGCAATGGAGACCACCACAAGTGCACAACCTGTGAGATTTCACATCAATGTTTCTTCTAGATGGTCAAGTATAGTATGATTATCGTGTGATGATATGATTGTTATTTTAAATGGATCATGTGTATTGATAGCCTTATGTCTATTTTATGAATGATCTTTTGCATGTTAGCTCCTCCTTACTTGTTTGTGTTTGTGTGATGATCATATAAATTATGTTGTTATTCAGAGTAAATTTTGATACAAATATAGTTGAAGGCACATAGGTGTGAGGATACGCATTGGGAAAAATTATGGAGTTTTTGAAAAATATTTGAAGTTGTAATATTTAAAATCCTTCCTAAGTTTTGGATTAAAATGATGTTTCAAATAAACAAGATTTTACATTTCATATTTCTTTGGTAAAAATGGGATGTTACACTTTCAGCCTACATTCTCTATTATAATTTTGTAACTCTAAGAATTTGTATTTTTTTCTAATAATTTCATTAATTACTCATTATTTTAAAATAATTTTAGCATCTCAATTTTACCTTTATAACTTAAATTAACTAAATTTAAGAAATTACAATAATTAAAGTTTATCTTTACAATGTTGAAAATTTTAATTTATATTAGTTTGAGATTGGTTTTGATTTCATATATATGTAATTTCTCTCAAAAAATAAAGTGAATTATTTTATTTTTTACCTTTTTCCAACAATGAACATGAAACAGTGCTTGGACATTACGATCACAAATGGGATATTTAACTTTGATTATGTTTATAATTTTTTTTTAAAATTTACAACCATATAAATGAAATATTTAACTTTGATTTGTTAAGACAAGATTGTCTAACAACTTTTATTTTAAAATTTAACTATAGTGTATAATGAAATAGTGTTTAATGAAAATAAATCATTTAGGATAACACATTAAACGCTACACATGTATTAACATCCTAAACGCATAAAGTTACTCTAAAATAAACTTCACTAAATGCTATGATACATGTATTAAGTTAAATGCCAAAAGAAGTCTAATGTTTAAATACATGTACGAATAATACTTTCTTGTCTGTTGTGTTGTTTTCTCTTTACTTGTGCAGATCATAGGTAAAGCTTTATTCGAAAACTATGTTGGTTCAAAAGAATGCTAAGAGATAGGAAGACATTTTGGGAATGTTTTCTCAATGTGTTTGACCTTGTACCATAACCATTGTTTGACGTATCCGTACAAGCAATACAGTTGTTTCTGGAAAAGTAACATAACATTTGACCTTGTACCAAAAGCTTATACACCTATATAAAAGTCAATGCTCTGATTAATGAATTTTTTGAAGAAGCCAATATAAAGAGGATTGCATGAAGAGAAGACAACGAGAATCAAGAATTATTATTGCTCTTATGTTGTCAACATTATCTTTCATTTGTATCATCTAATGCTCTCTTTGAAAGAAAAATCTTTGTCATAAGTGTTCAGATATTCTTTGTATTGAAAATATATCTTCTATACGAGAGTTATCATATGTACTTGTTTTTCATAAAAATGCGTTTTGTTTTTGTGAATCAAAAGCAATTAAAAATACTTGTTTATTTAACTAAATAGAGTTAAACGATATAGTCAGTTGGACTATTTGTATACGAAGAGCGGTGAAACTCGTCCACTTAGTTGGACTAGTGTAAAACCAAGAGTAGTTAAACTTGTTGTAATCTTTTTAAAGATTAATGAAATCCCTTAAGAGTACTTTAGGAAGAACTGGACGTAGCTTAGTTTGAAAGTTAACCAGTATAAAAACAAGTGTTTTCTCTTGCTATCATTTTAAAAGCTCTTAAAATGTTTCTTAAAATCCTTAAGTGTTGAACACTATCTACAAATTGTCTAACCCCTGCAAATAACATATAACACTCTATTACGAAAAAGTTTTAAACTCTATTTAAACCTCCCCTCCCCCTAGATTTTATCTGGGTTTCATGATTATGTCTACAATTGATTTCAAAAATGAAGTCTTTGAGTTGGTTATGTACTTAACTAATGTTAAAGTTATTGGGACAAGAAAGCATTATAAGAGGCATATATATTGTCAACATTGATAATAAATTAAGATACTCCATATATTTAAGTGGGAAGTATAAGATTTGGGTTTTACACTGATGCATTGTTAGAAATATCTCATTTAACTATGCACTATAAGTTACCATCACGAGAAAAAGATAAACTTAGTTTATAAAAATGCAATAGAAATTTTGAAATTACTAGCAATGTATAGGCTACGATTCAGATAAAACTATAGCCTATACTTTGGGTATAGAATCGTAGTCTATACTCAGGTAGTTAGAGGAATCATAGCCTATACTAACACCTAGAATATATAGGTTACGATTTTTCAGTGAATCGTTGCCTATATTTCATGAATATGGTTAATTTCAACTTTTTTTTTATTTGGGTTTGGGCATAACATTGCCTTTTATCACCGTTACAAATGCCTTCATTTCCATCTCTAGTATGAAAGGCAAGGATTTTTCTCTTACTTTGTTCCTCGTTTTCTTCTTCCAGTGTTTTTAGGTTCGTGAAACTCGTTTTCTTCCTTGTCTAAGTATAGCCACATCTTTTAAGTATGTTAAGTCACGTTTGCAGGTTCACCATTGGAGGCTCGTCTTGCTCACATCCCATTGGAGATGAGGATCGTCATGTTTAAAGAACTCTTTATTCCACTAATTTTCTCCTTACTTTAACTTGGTTTTCTTATTCTTTGTTTAGGTTCATTTTCTCTTTGTTATCTTCCTTAGCTTGTTGTCTTTGTTCACGATTTGTTGTGTGACCACATTGTTTGGACGTTTTTTCCCAATGACCATTATTGTTGGCACCTTATTATTGCATGGACTCAGTTCTTGTTCAAGCACTATGCGGTCTCAAGTCTACATTTCTCTTTTAATCATTTTTAATGTGTTTAAAAACTATATGATGGTATATTTGATTATTTTTTGTTGATGATAATTTTTGTACACATATTTTAGAGATTGGTGAACAAAACATTAGGATAACTTTAGAGGATAATGAATCTTAAGCCCTAAATGTTGTATACTTGACAAACATAAAGTGTAAAAGAATAAGAAAAACTCTAGTTACTTCTAGAAAGCACCACATAGAATTTTATATTTTTCTAAAGAGTCTAAGGAAGTGAAATAAATGTATGAAATGTAAAAAAATTAGTAAAATACTAAAAAAATAGAAAAAGGATGGTAAACTATGAAATATTTCAATTCATTAAACTACATAATCATTTCAAGTTTTTTCTCCACCAAATCTTGTCAAGACAATACTTGTGATAAATACACTCTACAAATAAATATATAATAATAGAAATTAGTGGAAAACAATTTGATTCAAAAATCAATTTATACCTATTTATAGTGAATTTTTAGTGGTGAAAACTAAATCTTTGTTTAATTTTTTAGATTGTTTAATAGAATGTAGAGTTACTAAAATAAAAACATTTTTTAAAAAAAAATCAATATATAACTATTCATTAAAAAAATCATAAGTAGGTTACAGTTTTTTCATAAATAATATATTATGTGTTGGGTCTATTAAGGAGGAGGTTTACCGGAAAGACGCAAACACAATGAGATCTAACTCCAACCACATGAGGGATTGAAACCAAAACTTTAAAGTAATGGGTTAATGGATCTTTCATCTTTATATAGTGTTCTATTTTCTCATTTCTATGAAATGTGAGACTTAAACTCACACTTAGATTCCTAACATTATATACATCCTAAACTCTTTACTTTTTTAATGTACTACAGTTCATTCACTATAGTTTAACTTGGACAATATCTTTCTTTTTGTTATACTAGTGATGAGTTTTTGGAATTCATTCTTCTTTTTATAATGACCTATCACTTAATTTATTTTTATTTTTGACTTTAGTTGATAAAAATGTTTGTTAATTGTATATTTCTTAGTAAGTCAAAAGTTTTGGTTTAAGTATGAGATTTGAAAAGAAAAATGATACCTTTTATCTTTGTAACATGATGATTTTATTTTTATAATGTATGTTAAATGAATGTAACGTATATCACCTCAATATTACTATTGACTCTATGATATTATAAATTAAGAAAACTATTGTATCAATTTTTACTACAAAAGTTACAATTTTTATATTAATATATAGTCTCCCTTATGGACTCTATGTTGAATAAATTGTACCCGTGACACATCACTAAAATATCATTCTAGGATGCATGTAGTTATTCTATATAGACAGCAGTATTGCAAATAGTACTATAAGCATTTCAATAACTAAACTTGTAAGATGGAGTGATTTAAACTTGACATGAGACAAAAGTATTTTGTCAAAAAATAAAAATAAATTGGAAGAAAATTTTAAGTTGAATTTAGGCACAAAGAAACTGAATTTTCATTACTAGTAACCAAAAGTGACATTTAGATTAAAGTCAAGGAAGGAAGACACCTATCAACAATCATCCTCTCAATCCCAAATATCAAACAAAAAACAACCAACACCTTATAACTTAAAGCATAACCCAATTCACAAAAAATAATAAAAATAAAATAAAATAAATAAAATAAATAAAACTGGGGTTTAACACCTTAATAACTACCAAGTCTCAATTTTATTTATACAACAAAAACTTAGATACAGTTCCTTGAAATATCATTCTTTTATCAACACTGAAGTTCTATCCTTTTGAATTAAGGAAATAAAACTTCAACTCTCACATAATAGAATAACATTACAGTCATATATCTAAGTTTTGCTTGAATGAATAAGTACTTTTATTGCTGGAGTAAGATAAGAGGAGTGATCATTCCCTCTCTGTCTGCTGTGTTCCTTGCATGGTTGAGAAGCAGCTTTGAGATCTTCCAAGTGGTCGACAAATGAAACGGTCTTTCCTCGGAGAATCCAAAGTTCGGAACAGAATCTGTTTGACGGCGAGGATGAAATCCTCATTCGTGCTGTCGGGAGGAGTTGATGACCTGAACTGCTGGCAGAACCTCATGTGACGTTTCAGAGCTTCGTCTGTTGTAATCATGATTTTCTCTCTCTCCCTCTCTTCTTTCACTGCCTCCGAACACAGCCCACAAATCCAACGCCCACCGTACCTCTCCTTCACGCGCCCAATGTACGCCTGCGTGCACTCCTCCACCAACGCGCAGCAGCAGCACTTAACAGACGTCACAGCCGCCTCCGCCGCCTCCGCCACCATCTCCACTGCCGTCATCGACTTCGTCTCTTTCAAAACCTTTGCAGCCATAGCTACAAACCCGTCAAATCAAATAAGAATAATTACACGAACAATTTCTATTGGTGATGCTAATAATTAAAGTATGAGATTTTTGCATGGTATTTGCTTAATTTGTGGATTTGATAACAAAAGTTGAAGAAATCTGTTTCAAGATCTTCTTTTTTTAAGTCATTGACGTACCCGAAAAATCCAGAAGTGGAAGACGAATGAAAACAATGGAAAGATTGAAACTGTGTATCTGTTTTATCGCTCCTTCTCCCACTGAGTCTCTTCAACCTTCTCGCCGCCTCCGAAAAACAAAAGCTTGAACAGCTTATGGTACATCACAAACCCTTCACGGGCTCTCTTGGACAAATTGGTGAAACCGAATCCAACACGAACACAAAATCAATAATTAACTGGTTTTGTGGGTGATGGATCTGAGTTCGGTCCACAACATGTGCGAGTGTTGTGTTTTGTGTGTGACGAGGATTGAGGCAGAAGGGTGTGGATGTGTGGATAGATATAGATGCTGAGATGCAGATCTTTGTGTTGCTTTGTAATTTATTTATATTGAAAAGGAAAAAAATTTCCCAATCATTGGAGGGTTCGGTGCGATTGGAAATTACCATGTGTTTGTTTTTAATTTATGGTTTGATTTCACTTGTACTGTGCTGTTACTTTCAGTTTGAAGAGATTTCTAGACTGTTCCTTCTGTTTAGAGTGGAAGGTTGAAATTATCATGATATAAAAAATTGGAGGTTAAAGACAGTTGTTTTGGTTTCTCAACTTTTAAATAATATTTTTATTTTCTAAATTTAAGATGATTATTTAACTTGAAAGACTAAAATTACCTTTTTGTTTTAATCTTTTACAACAGTAAATTTCAAAGACTAAAATGATTTTTTTTTAAAACAGGAAGACATTTTTTAAAAAAGGTAAGATATTAAACGCTTTTATGCAAAATTAAAATTAAGCTTTTTTTTCAGATGGAAACTAAAAGTATAAATTAATTATGTGAAACACATATGTTAGAAATATTGCATTTAGAAGGAAAGAAACAACGGAACCCTTCTCAAAATGATTTCAAGAAAATAAATTTAAAATTGGAAAACATTAAATGAAATCTTTTGGATTTTGTTTTGGAAGGATTTTATTTTTATTATTTGTTGAAACAGAAAAAACCAATTATTAGAAAGGATTTACCTAGTTTAAAAATGCATATATTATCAGAAAGATAGATCTCTGCTCAATACAGTACAATTCATGCCAAGATATATATAATGAACTCAAATAAATATATGAATAAGATAGACAATATTATTAAAATATCAAAAAGTGTAATAAGTTATTATTATATTCTTTTACTGATATAATTTTAACAATTTTCTTGTTAAATATGTTTTTGTAATCTACTTTTTAGTTAACATTAATTATATTTTCAGTATTTCAAAAAATTGATTAATTAATTCTTATATTTTTAAAAACTAAATTTAGGTTTTATATCAATTGTATGACGATAAAAATTTAATTAAATGTTAAACTTAAATACAAAGAAAAATTAACATTATATATATATATATATATATATATATATATATATATATATATATATATATATTAATGAATACACATACATGCTTGTGGATATTTTTTTCTCGTGATAAAAAATAAAAGTATATTATATAATTTTTTATTACAAATAATTAATTAAATTTAAATAATTATTTATAAAAATCAAAGGATAAATATATTAAAAAAATCGTGCATAGTAAAATAATAATTAGAAAAGTGAATTATAAAATATCTATAAAATTTAAAAGAAAAATAATAAAATAAAATATATTAATAATAATTATGTACATTAAAACAAGATTATAAACACGTACATACACACAAATATATATATATATATATATATATATATATATATATATATATATATATATATAGATTTAATATTTCAATAGGTCTTTATTTTCGTCTAGAATTTCGAATAGGTCTCTTTTTTATAGGCATCTCAATTAAGTCCTCATTTTTTTAAAATTGAATCAAATAGGATCTTTCCGTCAAATTGAGATTATGCCATTAAGAAGGGTATATTGACAGTATAGTTTTTTATTACGTGGCATTAAAACGTGGCTGAATTGTATTTTTTAATTTTTGAATTGTATTTTTTAATTGTAAAATATACTTCATTTTTTAATTCAAAAATTAAAAAAATACAATTCAGTCACATTTTCAATGCCACGTAATAAAAAACTACACGGTCAACACATTCTTTTTAACGGTGTCATCTCAATTTGACGGAAAGATCCTATTTGATTCAATTTTAAGAAAATAAGGACTGAATTGAGACGCCGAAAAAGAAGGGGACCTATTTGAGATTCTGGACGAAAATAGGTACCTATTGAGACATTAAACCTATATATATATATATATATATATATATATATATATATATATATATATATAGTTTTGTTATTAATATTTAACTATAAAAAGTCTTCATTAAATATTATATTTAAGAATAAAAAATCACATTTATTTTTTAAATTAAAGCACTACATTTATAAATTTGAATTTATAATGTGATTATTTTTTATGCATAAACAAATTATAAAATAGATATATGTTTTAGAAGGGTTATTGAATTATAACTTTTTTTTACATTTTTAATAATTAATTTTATAAAGGTCATTTAAGAGTTCAAAATGGTTTTTCAAAGGTGAAAATAAAAAAAGCAGCACATAAGAGTGAAATGATTTCTCTCTTTATATTAATTAATTTATATCTCGATTATAATTCTTTATTGTAAAGTGTATAGATTTCATTAATAAAAAAATATTACAATATTTTGTAAGTTATTATTGACAATTCTTTTAGATTTTTGAAATAAAAGTGAAAATGCATAAGTCACTCTTCACTAAATATATAACATCGCTATTGGGTGAATATTCAAAACAAGTGTCTTATATGTTTGAATGTGATAAAATTATCTAAAGATTGTAACATGTGTTTTGTAAAAGTTGTAGGATTCATTAGACTATTAAGTATTTATACCAAGTCTCATAGTAGATGGTTTAATGTTCTTAATTCAAATTCAAGTAATATTAAGTCGTAACAATTCAATATTGTCCAGAGAATATTAAGGGTTGAAAAAGGTTTTCTTGATGAGTATAAAATTTTCACGGTGAAAAATGACAATGGTTAATTTTGTTTATTCGCAACGATTTTAAAACCAGATATATATAGCCGAGACAAAAAGTAATAAGTTTTTTGCATCGGTTTTGAACCAAGGTAAAAAGTGGTAGTCTTTTGTCTTAGTTTAAATGAAACTAAGGTAGTATAATGTTTTTCTTTTCTTTTTTTTTTCCGCTAGACTTTTGGCCTCAGTTACTGCCTAGGTAATAGAGAGGAATTCTTCTGTCTCGATTGTGGTTGAAAAGGTGTTTTTTCCGTTAGCCTTTCTGCCTCTACTGTGACCAGAACCGATGCCATAAAGTGATTTCTATTTCAGTTGTAGTCACAATTGAGGTGTATTCTACTGTTTTTTCAAGTTTGTTTCTGCAATAATTCCAAATACAGAAACAAACATGCATATTTTAAAATCGACCACAATAGTCTAGAACAATCCAGAAACTTATTTTCAATGAAAAATATAATAAATCATAATTGAATTCAATGTACGTAGAATTATAATCATTAATTAACTTAGAAACATAAATCAAACTAATGTACAAAGTTAACCTAATCATAAATATGCTAATGTAGAACTTACTACATACTAATATCTATAGAGTTGAATTACATATTTGTCAAGTGTTTTCCTTATGGGTGCTTGTTTGAAAATGTTTTATAAACTACTATTCTCATTATCCATCTTTAAGGAAACAAGCTAGTTTATAAAAAAAAATCATAAACAATTGTTATATATTAGATTATGTTTGAATTTTATTTTTATGCCAAATAGAGAAAATAGCGCTTGAAAGAATCAAATCAAATATTTTTTTTTTTATTAAGTGTCTATATTCAAATTTAGTAAGAAGATTAAACAAAATCAAGGTTTAACAAATTCAAAGCTTCAATGACGGTTTTTTAAAATCTATATAAAGAGATAGAGTTAAAGGTTAAGAACATATAAATGCAATTTACAATTCTTTTTATTATATACCGTGGTCAAAAATTATTCTTTGGGATTGTATGAAAGTCTTCGTAAATTATTCATATTGTGAAGTTAATTTTGTGAGCTTTAATTATGATCGTATTTTTTAATTTTTTTTTAGAGTTCTTAATCTTATGAGAGATTAAGAAGGTTTGAACTAAGTAGTATTGTATCTTTCTGAAGTTGAGAGTGGTTTGTGTACTTATCTAAACTAGAAGTAGTCTGTACATACTTTTGTTGGATGATAGAACATCTTAAGTAGTTTGCTTAAGGAAGGATTACATGTAATCTAAGTGTTTGGGCTGAAGTAGTATATAAATTTGATATGTGCTGTTTTATTTGTTACTTACTAGATAATTTAGTCTAGTCCTCTTTATAAAAAAATGTCTAATGCTCTATTGAATCACACTCCTTCTAAAGCAAGTTGTTCGAACAAAAATCACTCTTGGAAATTCAATACTATATGGAGGATTACAAAGAAACACTATCAAGAAGGATATGGATGTAGACCAATTTTTTTTTCTCAAGATTGACTTTAGAGAGCAAATGTTTTACAAAAACAAAGTTTGTTATTTTCTTAAGTGAAACATAATTAGTTTTCATTGGGTCTTGCATGTGTGTTTATTTTCTTTTTTCACAAAAATTACTTATATTCATAGTTATTTATGTAAAGACCATTGCAACTTTTGTGTTTGTTTTATATCCTTTTATTAGTGTTTTTAAAGTATGGTGGCATTTAAGCAATCAATATTGTTAAATACATGAGAATATTATCAATATCGTAGAAAAGCTTTTTTATAATGGTTGAAAAAGGTTTTTTATATTGTTATATTAACCGGTATAAAAGCAAACACATGAGAATATTGTCACTATTGTAGAAAAAAAATTTTATACTGGTTGAAAATGGTTTTTATACCGTTTATTAGTCGGTATAAAAGGTATTCACTAGTACAAAAACAGCGTACAACATCGAATACTTTGGATCTTTTACGTCGAATTTAAAAAATTCGATGTTAAATTAACGTCGAATTTTGTCAATATATGACGTTAAATTAATGTCGAATTTTGTCAATATACGACGTTAATCAATTTCTTTTTAATTAATTGTGATCCTTTTTTACAATTCTATGAGACCTGAAAAGTAGAAAAACAACAAATTTCAGTTTTTGGTATTTTATAAAGCATGAACTATGAACATGTAGTGTAGTATCAACAACAAAAAACAATAACCAACAACAAACAAGTTCAATCAAAAAACAATAACAAATAAGTTCAACCAAACAACAACCACAAACAAGTTCAACAAAAAAAAAACAAACAAGTTCAACAAATAAGTTCTTCAAAACGAAAACGAAAACTAACCTTCAAAAGGTGGGTTTGTTAGAATAAAGTGTCATCACCAGTGAGAGAGAAAGCAGAATGTGTCTATGAAGAACAAGAACACGAAAATAATTGGTCAAAACAAACAAAAATCATGCATAAAGTAGTTAACTAACATCTGTTTGTATCAAATGAAAGAAAGATTACATGTGATGATCGTCAAACTTTATCGAGAAAAGTTTGAGAAGAGAAGAGGGTCTCGTGCGTTAAGATAAATTGAATGAATTTTCAATCTCCTGCTCAAATTTTCATTCAACTCACTAACCTTTGACGCCTAACGTTTGGGCATTCGACGTTTTATATCTATTTACGTTGAATTACAATTCTAATCGACGTCTAATAATTGCATTTATTTACAAAACTGTCATCAGTCATTTTTAACGTTGTTTATTTAGTGGTTGGATGTTGAATGCGTGATTTATAAAAAGTGAATTTTTTTATACTGATTCTGAAACTGGTATAGAAATTGGACTTTTTATACCAATTCTAAAATTTATATAGAAAGTTCGTTGTAGGAGGAATGTTTTATGTATGATGTAGACTTTTTATGTCAGTTTGTTACATAAATGGTATAAAAAAACTTAACATTATATATCGGGTGGAGAAGGTGGTCAATCAACTCGACAGGAATCAAGAACACATGCAACCTAGTTGGGTTTTGGGAAGAATCTTGAGATCCCTCACAAAAGATTTCGAAAGTATCATGTGCGCCATTGAAGAATCAAAGGACTTGTCAATTCTTACAGTGGATGGACTTGTTGAATCATTAGAAACCCACGAACAAAGGAGAAGGAGTTGGGATGATCGGGTTGAACCTCTTGACCAAGCACTACAAGCATAGTTTGACTCAAATGAAATTCAAAATACTCAGAGTTGAGGTTTTTGCGGCAGAGGACAAGGAGGCCAAGGACGAGGTGGACGTGGCTGAGGTAATTTTGAGGATGACAATGAAGAGTAAACCGATCAACAGACAAGGGAGAGGTCGAGGAGATCAGTCATGAGTGAAGTGTTTTAAGTGTGGCAAACACAATCACTATGGAAATGAGTGCAGATCGAGGAAATGCTACAATTGTGGTAAGGTTGGCCACATTGCAAAGTATTCCAAGGCTGAGACAAAGGATGAGACAAATCTCCTTACTAAAGATGCTCAAGAAGAGTGTGGAATCTTGTGCAAAGAACTCAAATGTAGTGGATATGGAGAGTTCAGTCCAAACTATGGATGAAGTGATCCCGATAAATGATATAGTTATCATCTTACACATTTTTTAGTGAACTTAGTTTATGAAGTTTTAATAATTCGAAGAATTTTTGTAATGAATATAACATTAATATCTACTATTAAATAAATAATAAAATCATTATTATATTGGATTTGATTTTTTTCATGTAAGATAATAGAATGAGATTTACTAAAACTTAAGTTTTAGCATATCGATCAAACCACTTAAAATGTAATTAGATTATTAATAAAATTATTGTGAAGAATTTAAGTGTGGAATTAAAAATTACAAATTTAATAAAGACCGTTGAGATAAATAATATATATAAAAAATCACAATTTTATCATCTCAAAATATTTTATTAAAAATAGTGTTAGGTTTAGTTTTTTTATGGCTAGTTGAATTTAAACTGTTTTGTTTATAAGGTTAAAGAGAGTGAAAATTATATATATAATTAATTTTTTTATTGAATATAGATATAGGATCTTATAAGAAAAATATGAGCAAAGTTCAAATAAAAATAAAAAATAATAATAAATTAAGTAAAGATAAAAGATAAAGATAATATATTTAATATATTTTTTTATATTAGTGGATACAAATTATCTAACTTATTATTAATATAGTCAAAGATTTAGTGAAAATATATGTTTTTATACTCAAGTGATATCAAAATATTAATGATTTGTCAAACGAAATACGAATTTAGAAGATTCTTCTGAACAACAAATTTGAAAGGTCACTTCACTAGTGCAAAAACGCTGTTTAACGTCGGTTAATTTGGGCTTTTAACGTCACTTTCTCAACCGACGTCTATACTGGTGACATCTATGTGACGTCGAAATTCATCCAACTGACGTTTATATACACGTCAGTTAACGATATCCACCGACGTCTATATAGACGTCTGCTTATACTCAAACTGACGTCTATTTACTCTATATAGGCGTCCGCCTATTCCTAAACCGACGTCAACATGAATATATAGAGGTTGTAAATGACACTAACCGACGTCTATGTTCTTATAGACGTCAAACCATGCACTAACCGACGTCTATCAAGGGCATTGTGTTTTAGTGCAGTTTTGATCCAGACTTTAGGTAGCATTGTGTAACACTTTCCTCTCGCTAGTTTTCCCACAAAAAAAGCTTGCGTCTTTTGAATCTTCTATGACATTCAACCCAAAACCGAACCTGGGTCCATGACTACTTCCCATTATTCAACCGCAAAGGAAAAGAATTACGGTGATACGAGAATTAGACAAGGACCCAAGTTCCATTCTGGGTCGGAAGCCATAGAAAACTCAAAAGATCGCCACTCTTCTTGTGAGGAAGCAAGCAAAGGGAGAATGTTACACTATGTTACCCAAAGAAAGGATCAAAACTACACTAAAACACAACACAAAGAAAGCAAATTTTAATCAGTTGAACAACAAGATAATCGATAAAAAACTAAAGAAAGTTTAAACGGTAAAGCATAAAAAAAAAAACCACGCACTTGGGAGAGAGAAAAAGGAAAGGACGAAGACAATAACATATTGAGAAACGACAATGCAATGTCGCAAGAGATAAAAAGTAGAGGTGCACAAGCGAGTAAAAGAAGAGGAGAAGCAGAGAAAAAGGAGAAGAGATGAAGACGAGATCAGAAACTGAATGGTGAGAAGAGTCTACGGTCTATTTAAAATGAAATTGGGCGTCGGTTGTTCCCGAAACCGACGTCTATAGACGTCGGTGTTTCAGGGGATCCGACGTCTATGAAGCTGAAAAAATTGACGTTTTGGTTTCCTGTCAGGGTACTTCACGTCGGTGCCCCTCACAGCCGACATCTAAAACCCTCGAATTTGGTGAAAATACAGGAACTTAGACGTCAGTGCCCCTCAGAACCGACATCTACATTGAAGAATTTTTGTCTTCCCGCCTTCCAGACAGGCCTTAGACGTCGGCGTTTGACTACGTGACGTCTAATTGCTTGGGGAATTAGGTGAACAGCATTAATTGTAGCCTAGTCGACATCGCTTTTTCACGGGATCCGACGTCTATTCGACGTCTAAAGCTGAACCAGTTGACGTTTGATTTCTTGTCAGTGACGTAGACGTCGGTGCCCTTTCTAGCCGACGTCTACGCTCCTGGAAATTTGATGGGCAGCATTAATTGCAGCCTAGTAGACGTCGGTCCCCGTGAACACCGACGTCAATAGACTGTCTTATCACGTACCTCAGGCAATTGGACGTCAGTTTACGACAGATGCTTTAACGTTTTTGCACTAGTGTTTCTTGTGAATTTCTTGCAAATCACAGTTAATCTCTTCTAGATAAAAAAAAAAAAAAAAAGAAGTCATTGTTAAAAATATTTTGATATATTGAAGAAAATATGGTGTTGTTCTTATAACAGAAAAATAAATCCTCCTAATGTGATATATATAGTGTGAATGATTAAAAGTGTAACTCTCCTTGAAACAATGATGGCAATGTCCTCTTTGCTTAGAAGTGTAGAAGTGGTTGTGTGTTTTGTACTACAAAACTAGAAAACCCATGCGCGCGTCATCTCATGGACCAATTCTTCTGGTGTATCATAAATTAATCCCTTAGCCCTCTCGGAATTCTAAATCCCATCACATCATCACTATCATCTTTTCTAATTTCCTATATTTAATATTTTGGACTTAGATTAACTAAAATCAATTTTTATATTGAATATAAACGAGAAATTAGAGTATTTTATAAAAATAAAAGATTTATTAACTTTTTATTTTGGATAAAAAGAGTTATATTAATTTTTTATATGGTTGGATTAAGATCTCATTGTATTATGTCAATTTAGTGAACCCCTCCTCAAAGATCCAACATCAAAACCGATAATGGTATTAAGTTAGTTTAAATTCACTTTTTAAAATAATAATAAAATCATTTCAAATTAATTTAATAAAATTTGTTATTTTCGTTGTTAAATCACTGTCAAATTATTATTAATATCTAAACTTATCATATCATCTTCCTATTAATTCATTATCAAATCAATATTAAGTATTAAAGTTTAATCTCATGTTTAAAGTATATATCTCAATGGATCTTATTAGAACTCTATTTATAATGATAATAATTTTAAAGGATTGCGTCCCTTACATCTCAAGATCATAGATGCTAGTAGTTTATAAACATTTCAATTTATTCAGATTTTTTTTAGGACAAAATTTCATGAAAATCTTTTCTTCTAAATCCAATCACTTGGTTAATTTTACTTATCAAGTTCTTTGTTTTTCTTTATGAACATTGGTCTTGATCAAAATCCTACGTATAAAATTATTAAGGTTGTATGAATAAATAGAAAGATTTTTTTTTTTTTTGTAAGCATGTGCAAAAGAATATTATTAGCTTGAAAGGGTCACATTCTGATCTTGGAATGAATGGCGATGCCGTATAAGAGTTGGAGAGTGTACTAAGTGTTTGGACAACTGTCGGATATGATAACTACAAATTTAGTAGGACCCACACCTTAAAGAGAAAAAACAAAAAATACCCCACCATTTTTCTTTTTAATTTTTTTTTATTTAAAACTGAATCAAAAATATTAAATTTTATATATTTCAATTAGAATGTTTTATAAGATTCAGTTACTATATAAATGATGGTGATTATTAAGAAAAAAAAAAAAACCTTATGGGTAATAGTGTGTTTTCTCTCTAAAAGCAATATTTTGTGTACGTCAATTCAAGCTATTTTCATTTTTTTTATTTAGTTATAACTGTATTATATATTTTTTTATTTGTTTGATTTGATAAATCTTTTATTATTTATATATCTTTCTTTTTCTTATATAATTATTCTTATTATTTATTTTGATTATTTCTTTAACACCATTATCATAAACAATTTATTAAAAATGATCCTATTTTTCAGTGTTCTGACTAGGAATAACATATATATGACATTTGTAATTTATTAACATTGTTAATACTTTTCAGGTATGTATTTTATGTAATTGAATCATACTCATTGGAAATATAAGTGTAAAAAGTTAAATTTTCAATTAAAGATTTTTTCTGACTTTGTAATTAACCTTTCACCAATTTCTTAGTTATTTTCTCTTTTGTATATCTCTACATGAAATGAGAAAAACAAGTTCTAATAAAAAATTGTTAAAATTGATTAAATACTTCTTAATTATCTAAAAAGGAAGAAGTAATTATGAGAGAAAAAGATAAATAGTCATTCCAATTTTTGTCTTAAACACAAGGTATTAAGAAGTTTCATTATTGAAACATAATAAGTTAGATATAAATCATACCTAAGCACATAAACTAGATGTTATTATTGACTTATGAGAATTGATTTAGAAAAATCTTTTTAAAGATTACTGGTTCATGTGATTGAACAAAATTGTATGATGATTCAAGGTTATTCGTTTTCAATAAGAGTATTTGATCGTATTAGATCACCTACTAGGCCCTTTAACTTTTTTTAAGACTTATATCATCTTAAGATTTAGTCTAAGTTTCGTATCTAGCTCAATGGTGGAAGCATTATTCATTTGTGTTTCCCACTAGCTTAGACATGATTTACTAAAATTAGTTACATTAGTTATGTTATATAAATAGAAACATTTATCAATAGTTTTGTTAAGTGAGAGGAGTAGTTACTCCATTGTATAACAAAATTGTTAATTGATTGAGAGTTTAATGAGAGAGACTTCGAGTTATAATATTTGTTAATAGTAAATTATATCGCGAACTTCGATTGAAGTTTGTTAGCACTTCAATTAAATTGCACTTCTTGTGTATATGATTCTTCTTCTTCTACCTTCGCTTACCTTTTAACTCGTTATCTTAAAGTTTTGGATAAAAGTGATGTATTGATCTCTTAAACGTTTTGCTAATTAATAATTCATTGGTGTCAATCTCCCTGACATTTCCCTTCACAAGAACCTATAAAATAGTTAGAGTGGGTGAAGAATCCTATATTTGAAGATTCCTTGTATCGAAAGTCATCCTCATAGGGGTGTCATGTAGTTGTGTCTCATTGTGGCAATAAAATGGTACAAATGGGTCAATACTTGAGGGAAAGTGTAAGAAATGGGAGATTTTTACAATTTCAAGTGAATTTAAGTTTCACATTAAGTATAGATGAGAAAGATAAGCATTATATATATATATATATATATATATATATATATATATATATATATATATATATATATATAACTCACAAACCCATAACCTTAAGATTTTGCAGCGGAGGAGGTGATGTCTTGGTCTCTTAAATAGTTTTACTTTTGTTTTCCTTAAATGCTTTATTATTTATGCATTTGTCTAACTATAGTTGCAGACTGTCTAACAACTATAATAAGTCTTTAAGCATTTATTTGTCAAAATAATTTAAAAACACTATCCAACTCCCCGATCTCCCGTTCTAGTGTTTTTCTACACTTCAAATCGCCCCCTTTCTTTCCATATCACTATCTACATTACCATAACCACCTTCATCCTCAGGAATTGCGTGTAGGTCTATGTTGGTTGATGAAGGAGAAGAAATTAAGAGAGACTAAGATTGTCCCTTAATTATGCATGAAGAAGATGTTGATGAAGGATGGACAATTTGTAGAAATTCATAAAACTGATTTGAACCAAAACAAGAAAGCAATACTAATTGAAAAGAAAAAATGACATGTTCTAGATTCATTTTGTTTACAAGAATATTTTTTTAACATGAATTTCGGATTAATCAATTTAGAAATCACAACTAAATTTTGGAAATCTATATGAAAATCACAATTGAATTTTAGATTGACGAATCTGGAATGTATTTTTGAACTTAGGTATGCATTCCAGATTAATCAAGTGGAAATTACACCCGAATTTCGGATTAATCAATTTGAGAATCACAACTGAATTTAGGATTAATCAATCTCAAAATCACAATTGATAGAATTCCAGATTGACTAATTTGAAATATATATCCGAATTTAAGTATGCATTTCGGGTTATATCTAAGTTCTGGATTGACTAATCCAAAATATACTTATAAATCCAAAAATGCATTTTGGATTGGACAATCCATAACTTAAGTGTAATTTTAGGATTGGTCAATCCATAATATATATCCAAATTTGAAAATGCATTTTGGTTTGATTAATTCGAAACTTAGATATAATTTCTGAATTGGCTAATCCAAAATACATCCCCTTGTACCTTTTAGATTGATCAATCCGAAAAATACTAACATATTTCATAATGTATATTATGAAATGTTAAAAAAGAAATCTTGCTAAAGCGATGAATTCAGAACACGCCATTCTTCTTCCTTTTTGTTAGTTAGTGTTTGTTTTAGATGTTTGGTCTACATGGGTTTGATTCTTAAATTTGGATTAACAGGTATGAAGAAGGAAAGGGTCTTGTTCCAATTTTTGCACTAAATACCAAGAGTTGTCAAAATAAATTAAAATCTATGAGTCAATCTGGTTCATCACTAATTCGAGTCGAATTGGATTAAAAAAAGTTTATAAATTTAAGTACGGACCAAAAATAAACTAAACCAACTAAAAATCTGATTTACCGAGTTGAATTTATGGTGAATCAGGTTGATAAAAGATTAAAAAAATCTCACCTCACTCTTAACTTAATAACTCAAAACACAAACAATTTTTTTTTCTTTAAATTTTGGAGAAGAGAGATCCACATGATGTTTCATTCACTCTGTATATTTGTATTTAGATTATATTAAAGTTTATGCTTTCATATCTACATGTTATATTAACTTTTGAAATTATTTAGATTTTATTTATAATTATGATTTAGTTTTTAGAAGGAATGATTTATTTATTATCTAAAATAAGAAAAAAAAATTAAAATAAATTTATATATTTCAAAATTTTAATTACATATTAAAAAAATATAATTTTATTTTAATTAAATCAATCCATTTTACTTATGATTAGAGTTGTCAAAATGGATTACAACCCGTAGGTCAACTTGGTCCACCACGGGTTCAAGGCGGGTTGGGTTTGAAAAAGGTGTATTTTTTTTATGCGAGTTAGATTTCAATCCAGTTCATTTAAACCCGGCTCATGCGTATTGAATTCGTGGTGGGTCGGGTTGACCCACCTACCTAATTTTATTTTATTAAAATTTAATTTTATAAAAAAATAATTATTTTTTTTTTTGCTTAAAAAAATTATTTAAGTTCCCTATTTTCAAAATTATTTAAAAAAATTGTAAATAAATGAGTCAGTGAGTCAACCTGTTTACCTATCAACTCGTGGTGAATCAGACCGTATTTAAATTTAATAAATAAATTAGATTGAATTGACTCATTAAATGACCAAGATATGATAGACCAAACTGAATTGTACCGGGTAGCTTGAGAGCTCTACCTATGATCAAATTATTTTTTTTAAAGTCAGTAAGAAGTAATATCGATTAACTAATTAACACTAACAGGTAGTCTACAGTGGGTCGCGGGTGAGGTGACCGTTTTCACGTCTCTAACATCATCCTTAGCATTAATGGATACGGAGGTCCCCAATAAATCATTTTCTTCTTTTCAAAACACTCACTGTCTGATCTCTGATTTGACAAAATAGAATGAACCGCACAGGATTCTCAGTACACTCACTCCTACCAAAGCCAAAAGCATGAGTGCCGACAACGTTAAGGTAGCAAACGCCGGCGTCAATGTTGTCCCCGGTTGTGGTGAAGCGGCACGAGGGCAGTGAAGCTGGGCTTGTGGAGCATGAACAGTAGGAAGAAGAAGAAGAGAAACACTCACGCTCTTCGAGAAGATAAAATGGAGGTGCGAGAAGAAATGCCCTTGAAGTGGAAGGCTCGGGCCTTAGCAGTCGGCGTCGGGTAAGACGTGGGCCTTTAGGCCCATAAGCTAGAAAGGTGAGGTCTCATTGAGGAGATCAAAGATGTAAAAGTGAAGTTTGATTGTTCTAACGGATTTATTGATATGAGATGTAATTGATTTCATCTCATATACCAAGATGAAAATAATGATAGCAATTATTGTTGTAGCATAAATCCAATAATGAATTTTTTCTAGAGTACTAACACAACCAAGAATGGAGAGAAATGGGTGATGCTGCAACTAAAAAAGACATCCACAACTATGGCGATAGGAACACCACCAAAAATATAACTAAGAAAAAGAAATTGAAAAAAAAAACTAAAATGGCAAATAAATAAAATAATTCGAAAAAAAAGAATATGATACATGTAATATAATTGTCGTTAAAAATAATTATTAACTTTTGTTGAACATTAATTGTAACGCTTGTCGCCCACTAAATTTTCACCATATTCCCTCATAACTATATAGCATCGTGAAACAATATTTATTTTTATTTTGAAATTATTTATATAAAAAGATATTGTATTTTTAATAGAATTTCGGTTTTAAGCAGTTAAATTGAGAATGGATAACTAAATGAAGAGGTGGTATAAAACAAAAGAGTAAAAGATGAATTTGACACTTTATAGAATATAACTTATAGAGTTTAAAATCTATTTGAACATATTGATTTCTTAAAAGGGAATTAAGTTCAATCACTTTATTGTTGTTTTAACTTGTTTTTTAATGTTGAATAGTGTATAAATTGCTCGAGTTGTTGTACATGCATGTAGAAAACAAGTTCAGAATTTATATGATTAGTTATTTTGGATTATGCATGTGTGTTGATTCCAAATTAAATAAAAATAAAAATAAAATTGTCTCCTTCTACAATTATTTTAAATAAGAATTTACTTAGCAGATCTCATCTGTAAAGTGAATGACTAATTTATGAATTAATTTTACCAAGTGAAATAATTCATCTAATGAATTTCATAAATTCATCCCAACAAATCTCAATCCATTAATAATGTATAGTTTCACTAATTAAATTTTTTTCAGCGAATTTGTTCGTCGAATTAATAAAAGGAAGTTATGGCATACACAGAATGCTTAATTTAAACTTTATACATATTTTCCTTAACATTCTTTATTTCACAATTAAGAAAATTATTTTTTTAATATAAATTATGTTATCACTCATTTCTAAAAATGTGGAATGAATTAAAAAATTTATGACGTGGGTAAGTAATTATTAAAGTAATATTACAATAATAAATATATGTATTATGTAAGCAGTAATGGAGCATGTTAAAAACACATTTGTGATAAGAAGAATGTGAGGTGGTAGTAAGTTAAAAATAATGAGACTCTATTATTTTAATATTAATATAAAAGGAATTGTTATAAATAAGTTCATTATTTTAAAATACATTATTTCTCTATAAATTACTTTTCTAGAGTCATTTGTCTTCTTTCTAAGCGTTCTTGTACCTTTTTAATCTGTTTGAAGATCGAAGACCGTCTGTGAGATCCTTGCAGTGAGATCATCAAGTTTGTCTAATCAGTTTCTCAAATAGAATAAGTTTTCTACTCTTTTATCTAGTTTCACGTTCTTTAACACATGTGAGTTTTTCTCTGTCGCATATATAATATGATCTTTCTCTTAGGTTCTCTACTAGTTAGTGATTTTAATGGTATACTCTAATCATGTTTTCATAGTCTGTAGGTGTTTTCTAGTCTTTTTTAGCCGAGGGAGCAGAGTAGGATTCTCTAGAGACAGTTGGAGTTTCTAACTGGTAAGGGAAGCAGTGTTTCTTATTAATTATTAATTTATAAGTATCATTTTATTAATTGGATGATAGTATGATTTAATTGAAATTGTGATATTTGTTCTAGTATTTATTGTGTTTGCATGATGTTATAGTTGATGGTATGTTGATGTAATATTGGACCTGATATGATTTTGATGATTATTGAATGTATGAATTGTATGTGATTAAGTTGTATACGATGATGGGAATTATATGTTATTTTAAGAGATAATAAGTTGTCAAAAACACAAGTATTGTGGTTGAAAATTGAGGTTTCAAGGGGTAAATCAGTGAGATTGGGGTTGGTTGGAGTAATTTGATTTTCTAAGGTTGGTTTGGTGTTGTTTAAGACTTATTAGAGTGGTGATTGTGTTAAAATTTGGTTTAGAAATAATTACTAGTAAGTTGGTGTTATTTTGCTTAGTTTTAAGATTCGTTTTAGGGGTTTGGACTAATGATATTTTAAATCAATGATTTTGTGCCTAAATAGAAGGTTGGGGGTGTGTTAGTAAGTCATTTTTGACTTGTTAGAGTTCTTAATTACTCAAAAATGAACTAGAATGGGTAGAATGAGATTTTGGTATCTAAGATGAGAATTTAGAGGCTTTTGAGTTGGTGTTTTGTTATAAATTGTTGATTTTTAGTTTAATATAGGTTATACACTTTTGTTTATGTCTAAAATATTTTATAATCCAATATAGAAGTGTTAGAAGTTGGTAAAAATGATTAGAATAGGTAATGGGTGGTCTGGAAGTGCTAATTTTGCAGTTTTTAGTGCTGTAGAATTATGTGGTTAGTTGGGTGAGCAGAATTGGCTACTTGGGCAAGCCAGCTCGCTTAGCTTGGGAAGCTTGTTGTTTTGGTTCTAGCTGGATGAGCAAAATTGGTTAGTTGGGCGAGTTTTTGGGGTTTTGGGCAGAAAGTGGTAATGATTGGGCGAGTCAGCTCGCTTAACTTGGGAAACTTGTTGTTTTTCTTCTAGTTAGGCAAGTAAGGTCTGTTTGTTGGGCGAGTGAGTCTGTTTTCTTAGTGTTTTTGAATCTTTTTACCTATGTATATGGTTTTAAAAGACATATTGGTTTGTTATATGATTTGTAGAAATGTTTATAACTTATGTTTGAATGCAATGAGAGGTATAAAAAAGTCCTAAGGAGGATTCTTAAGAGTTTTTTTCAAGTGTTGATTAGTATACAATGTAAAAGTGAAAGGGTACATGTATACGATTTCAAATTGTTTCAAAGTTATGAAGGTTAGTTCCAAGGTGGAACTTCTTAGTGTGGTTTCAAGTATTGTTAGAATGAATCCAGGTAGCTTAGTCTTGGGGGTTATCCTGACACTCTAATGATCATACATTCTCAAGTAGAGAGGTTTAACACATGTGGTGAGAGTAGTAGGAGGTCCTAGTCTTGGGTGCTTCCAGTATGAGCAAAGGTGAATGATAACAGACTAACCTTGTGAGTGTGGTAGGGTGAACCCATTGGCAATGACTTTGCACAACCCGCCATAGCTCGACATTCATTCTAAGTATGGACAGTCAATTTCTTGTATTTAGCTTACCCTTGCTTTTGTTCTTGTCTATCTATGTGTTGTTTTCTCTTTTGCGATGATCGCTTAAATGGTGTGAGCTTAGGCAGACAGTCTTTTCAGTTATTCTAGCGAAAAGTAAGGATGAAACAAATAAGTTGTTGAATGGTTCTACAGAGATGGATTTATTGTCTTTTGTAGGTTTGTTTGCATCTAGTTGTTCAATTATCATATATATATATATATATATATATATATATATATATATNTATATATATATATATATATATATATATATATATATATATATATATATATATATATATATATATATATATATATATATATAATATTTTATTTTAGTAGTTTTATAATGGGATGTTATAGAATGAACAGAAAAATAAAATTAAAACAAAAAAAGAAATATTACAAGACAATACAAACAAGACAAGGTTTTTATACAATATGATTAATGATTGTCCATCTTTATCAATGTTAAATATATTATATTTTATGTTAATAGGAAAACATAGGCTTTTACTATTGTTTGATATTAATAAATATTAACAATATCTTCTATTTATTGTAAATGTCTTGTATATTTGTATCTTTTTCATTTTAAATATATTATCCGATGTCTGGTTTGGGTAAAGAAATTTAATTTTATAATTTTTATTATATTCAACCATCTATCTATCATCGTATTAACTAAGTCATTGTTTGGGATAAAATTTCAACACTTCTCCTAAATCCGAAACATTCAGATGATTCTAAATTCACTAAAGTTTTCAATTTATTAAATCTTTCATGTTTAAAACTTTGTCATTTCTGCTACAATGTACAAGCTCCAATCTTTCTTTGTTTACTGATCTATGAGAAAATGATATTTAATTTCAATATGTTTACCTTTTCCGTGAGAAAATGGGTTGTTTGCCAAGCTAATGACTAATTTATTGTCAACATACATCTTTACTAGTTTTTTATACTGCAATTTCATTTCTTCAAACAGGGCTTCCAGCCACTACATGTGCCTACAGGGAGTTTTGCAATTCTTCCACAGTCATCTTCTCAAGATCTTTCAACTCTTCAATGGCTACTACAATGTGATCAAAGTTGGGTGTTAATGTTATGAGAGCCTTCTCCATAATATTTGAATCAGCCATTGCTTCATCACAGGATCGCATGGAGTTTGTCACCACCTGAATTCGATTAAATCAGTCTCCATAATTTATTTCTTTCTTTTCAAATAATAATTAATGTAAAAAGATATCATCAAATACAATTTTCTTTTTACTTTTAGACCTATTACTTATACCCCCATTTTTTTACTTTTAAAATAAGTATATAAATACTTTTATTTTATTAAATTGCTTTTATTAGTCTTACAATAACTTTCTCTTTCCATTCAAACTAAATAAAATGTAGTTTCTTACTCAACGTAAAAAAAATAAAGTTTTTCTAATGTAATATGTAACGTCCAATTTATAGTTTAACCCATTAAGTAAAACAATATAAAACTAATAATTTAAAAATTAATAATTTAATAACTAGATTATATTATTACGTGTATTTTAAATATCTAAAACAAATATTAAATTTGTCTATGACGCTAACAAACTATAAACAAAAGACATAAGCTCAGTCTTTTAAAAGACATAAACTAAAAATATAAGACTATTATTAGTTGCACTTTAGAGATAGCTCAATCTTTACTTTTTCATCTACTTACACTCATAAGATAATCATTATAAATAAAGAGAATAAATGCAAGAAGACATAAGCAAAAGAAAGGATAAGCTAATATATAAAAGGATTATCATAAAGCCATTAAACAAGCAACATTGACAAGTTAAGCAAATCATACCATCTTTAAACACAAATCATATAAAAAAAAGACTCTTCTAAACTCAATCATCTAATTAAATGCATTAATGTTGAAGTACAAGGAAGTTTTAGAACTTGTGATGGATACCCTTCACCCACAAGGTTAATCCTGTACAGATCACTAGAACTTCAAAAAGATGTGAATGACCAGTAAAAGATCAAGATAACTTCTTGTCTAAATCCCTACTATACTTCACAAGGATTTTCCCTTGAAAATCTCATCATCCTCATAGTTCATATCTCATTATATTCCAAACATTCATATTATCATCCACACATTCATGTAATACAAAGAATATTCACACAACCCACATTCATAGACATCATTGAACATGAAAATGATTGAACAACTTTGTTAGTCTTGCTTAGAGAGGTCATCCACTCACTTAGCGAGTAGTGCCAAAAGCCTCACTCGCTAAACAAGAAGCCTCGCCCAACGATCCTAACACTAGGACAAATTTTGCAATAAATCGTCCAACGAACTTAGTATGCAACCAACGAGGGCACCACTAGAGCTTCTAGTGATTTATATGCCAAAATTCGCCCAGTGAAGGCAAGACATGCTCAGTGATAACCAAGTCAGTGAACTCTATGACTTTGGAGTAGCGCAACAAGAATACTCTCGTCCAACGACCACCAAGTCAGAGGCTCTCTGTCTTAGGTGTTGCCCAATGACACAATCTTTTACTCAACGAGTCTGCATAATTAGAGACAACAAAATTTTTGCAATTATGCAAATCCATACTTGTGAAGTTCCATTTCAATAGTTTAAACACAATACTAATATATCATTTCAACATTTAACAATTTAGCTTAGTACAAACCATTACATTTGCAATATTAATTCTAATTTTACTTCAAAATTCATCATGTACCCTAACCACGGAATTTAGAAACCTAATTCCAAATTTCGTATATCTTAATCATACAACTCAACAAATAATGCAACCATAATACAATTACTCAAATTAATAATTTAAACATATTTATAACTTATAAATAGTGTAATTTAAACATTATTCTCCATGGATTCAAAAAATCCAAAATAGACTTAAACACACAAGAAGTCATGTCTATTCCAAGGAACAACACAAACTTGATTAGATACGCCATTAAAACTACTAATCAACAAAAAATCTTGTAGATGATTCTAAAGACACATGTAAACAAGATAGGTCCACATGTAAATGAAGACCAGATCGAATTTAGAAAAGAGTTAGAAAACCAACTTACTCAAATTGATAAATTGATTAGTTGATTTTAAAAAAATCACCAACAGGAGTAGTCATCAATCTCAATTTCTCAAATAGTCAAACGAAAAAAGAAATAACTTAAAGAAAAAAAGGAAAAATGCTCTATAAAATAATTTTTTAAAAAATAATATATTTTAAAGTAATAAAACTCGTTTATAAATTTTTTATTTATATTTAAATATTTTATTATTAAAATAATCAAATTTCATTATTTTAAAACACCATCTTCTTTAAAATAACATTTTATAGTTCTTATATAAACAAATAACGTTGTTATTGTTATTTTAAACATGTTTAAAAAGAGTAAATAATATTAATAAAATATTGATGAAAGGCCATTATAGAATAGAAAGTTATATATATTCATAGTCTAAGAACATTGACTCTATAAATAAAATAAATAATTAAAATCATATTATTTAATGATAATAATATCGTGCATATCTAAATTTATCTTTCTAGCATGTAATTGTCAAAGTAGCATTTGGAGTGACCAAGCGGTCAACGTCTTTATGAGTTGTGATGCAAAATAGAATATACATACGTGTCCATCAATTTAATTAAAATATTAATAAAATATTAAAACACACAATATTTTATTATATTGATGTAGCCAGTGCTCCCTGTCTCACTCATCACCTCTGTGTTTTTGCTTTAACATTTGAAAGTCAGAATTAATTTCCTAAAAATATAGAAAAAATATTAAAATATTTTTCATGATCGCTTCCTTTACCAACCATGTTTATTTATTTCACCTTCAAGATTCGAACTTAATCTTCATTTAAGGAATGAGTTGAGTACTGTTAAAATGTTTAAATCTGTTTGAAAATTACAAAAGCTTTTTACAATAAAAAATAAACACGAATTCTTAATTTCATAGACACTACATTCAGAAAACAATTATACTAAAAAAATATATAAAATTATAAAACCCAATATATTTCTTTGAATGTTTTATAAAGGGAAAATAATATTTAATAAGTTATTTAATATCTATATGTGTAAGAAATAAATTAAGATTCTAACATTTATTTAATAACAAAATAGTTCATGATTTACTGTTATATTGATCCATGAAACTTAATTTTAATAAAAAACATCTTCAAAATTTAATAGAAAAGAAAACATAAACTTAGTTTTCAAATCCAAATTATCACATTATTAATGTTAGTTTAGTCAACACAAAAATTTAATTTAAAAAAAATAAAAAATATAAATTACTTTCTTTTATTTATTTTTATTAAATAAATATTTGTGTTAATGTTGATTTAATGAATGCTAACTAAAATAAATAAAATTAGTATTAGTTTAACGTTAATTTTATTTATTTTTAATATTTATATTTATTTAAGTTATTTTAAAATACCAATTATAAAATAAATTTAAAAATATTACTAGTATATAAGATTAGTGTTGATTTAATGAATATTAATCATATTTTGTTTTAATATTTTATCTATTTAAGTTAGTTTGGGTTAAGCGAATAATAAAATTAAAAATAAATAAGGTTATTATAAGAGTAACTAACACTAACTTGATTTATTTTTAAAATTTTATTTATTTCAGTTAGTGTTAGCTTAATTCATGTTAACTATAAAAAAGAAACCTAAAAAAAATATGCATGATCGCTAATTTTATTTATTTTTAAAATTTTATTTATTTAAGTTAAGGTTGACTTAATTCATAGTAACTATAAAAAGAAAACTAAAATAAATAAGGTTAATATGGATTTAGTAAGTGTTATCTTCATTTAATTTTAATATTTATATTTATTTAAATTATTACTAAGTCGCATTAAATTGTATATTGTGTGTATTCATCAAATTGAATATGAATTGTAGATTACTTTTAGGTTTAATATATTTGGTCATCAATTGGTTTAATTGTCTTTTTTTTTTAAGTTTAATTTAGGTCTCTAATTTTTTAAAATATCCAATTTGATCATTTTCCTTAAATACACATTAAGGTTGTATTCATACATGTCACAAGTTCATTCATGGAATTTTTAAGTTTTTAAATTTTTTTAATTAAAAAGAAAAACATAAATTGTCACATGGCACGACTATGACCTAACATGTGATAATTTATGTTTTTTTAACAATTTCAATTTGATCATTTTCGTTAACTTGATGTTAATGTTGTGTCCGGACATCTCACATGTCAAGTCATAGAATTTTCAATTTTTATAATTAGTTTTTTTTTAAATAAATAAATTGTCACATGTCATGCCATGATCGTGTCATTTGACTATAACAATATCATGTGTAAGTGTTATTGTCACGTGAGAATTATTGTTTTCAATTTAGTTCTTATATTTAAAATTTTGATTCAATTTAATTCTTTTATTTTTTTAAATGATCCAACTTGGTCCTTTCCAATTTCAGACATAATTAGTAATTAAGCTTAATTACAACTTATGTATACATGTTAAAATATTTTTTGTTAAATTTATATATCAAACTACTCCACCTAAATATTCAAATCATTTTATTTTTATAAGTGTAAAAAATTACAATTGTAAAAATGTAAAAAATAAAATCATTTGATTATTTAGGTGGAGTATTTGATATATATATAATCTACAAAATTATTTTAACATGTATATATAAGTTGTAATTAAGATTACTCACTAATTTAGAGAGGAGCAAATTGGATCATTTCAAAAAATGAGGAGACTAAATTGAATCAAAATTTTAAATACAGGGATTAAATTGATACCCATCATTGTCATATGACAATAATACTTATATGTGACACTGTCACTGTCAAATGGCACGACAATAACTTAACATGTGGTGGTTTATATTTTTTTTTTTTAAATTGAAAAATTCCATAAATTGAACATATCACATATATGGACATGATGTTATCGTCAACTTAACAGAAATTACCAAATTGAACCATTTTAAAAAATTAAATGACTAAATTGAAAAAAAAAACGAAATTGAACTAATCAAATAGATACAATGACCAAATGTATAATTAAGACCTACTTCTAATATAATGACTTGAATTTACATATTATTAAATTGATGCTATATATATAAATTTTAAAATAAAAGGACACTTATAACACCTAGTTTTTTACTTTACTAGAGTACATACCTACATGAATAAACTTATCTCAAGTAATTACCTAAAAATAAAATCACCACACTTTATTTATATCTCAAATAAAAGAAAAATTCATGTATTACATCATGGTACTACAAAATTAAAAATAAATAATAAAATCTCTAAGGTTGTCCCAAGCATCAACTCTCATTGTAGTGCATAAAATGTAACTACACCTATATTATCATTTGATCTCGTATAAAATATAATCATTGCATGTGAAAACTACAACCACTAACATATATGGGTCAACACATAAACAATAATTGTTATAACAAAAACTTTCACCACATAAACAATAATTGTTATAACAAAAACTTTCACCACATTATAGGTTAAAAAAATACTTTTGAATAAAAATAAAAAACCTCAATCACATATCATACAAATACATGTATTGTGTCTAGCACAAAGATCTCAATTTCCAAGTTCTCAACTACAACTCATTGAAATAACTTGCGAGTAATTCACTCACCACAAGCGCAAGAACCCCTTACTACTCCTAAAGAGTTCCCAAAAACTCAAGACATCACCTCTTGATAAGAGACCTACGTACCCAAACATGTTAACAATCACCCCTTATTCATGCAAGGTTTCTCATGCAATATTAGTACACCATCAAAACTCGTTATTTATTCATAAATTCACAAATATGGTAAAAAAAAAAAAACAAGTTTAAACAAGTTAAATAATTAAAATGGTTAAAACAATTAAAGTAGTTAGCCCACCTTACCTAGATACTCCAAATTTTAATCTTCAATTAACTTACCTCTCTCTTCGAAAGACTCTCCCTCATGCTTCACTCTCTTAAACCACTTGATTTAAAGCTGAATTATTTGAATGCTTCAACTCACACTCTTAAATTGCTTTATATATGGGTAATATTATTCCTAAAAAAACTAATTTTATCTCACCTAATATCTTACCCAAATAAATCATACAAACTTAATTATATTTTATGTCTATATAAATATAATATTACATATTTATATTCTTATAAAATATATATATATATATATATATATATATATATATATATATATATATTATCCTTAAAGTATTATTTTAACTACACATATCATTAAAATATTCATTTATCTTTGATAAAATTTGTTTAATATTTACCTAACTTAAACATTATTCAATATATATTATTTCTAATTAAAATAAATTAATTTTTTGAAATTGTAACTAATAAATCATTTTATCATTTCTTTTGTTTAAAATATTTAATTATATTTATATATTTTATTAATTATTATAGTTTTTAGGATTTCATAAGCTGACTTAAATTACTAAAAATTCAATTTTAAAAAATAGTGATAAATTATTAGAGTCTACAATGACAATCAATTAACATTTATGATTTTAGACTCAGGTATGTGCATCACAAATCCAGCACTAAAAGTTATTTAACTTTACCTTTTACTTGTTAACATTGATACTAGGCCAATATTAAATACATGTTTTCTCATAAAAGCACAATTTAAAATAATTATTTTACTAGTTAAAAAGGAAAAAAAATAATAAAACATAGAAAAAACCTCATCTGGGGGTTGGGTGTATGTATTAATTATTAGAACAATTTAAATTGAACTCTTATTTATTTTTTATATATTTTTAATTACAATGTTACTACCGATTTTGTTCGATAGCCAAGTTTTTTTAAACTTTATTAATCATTTTAATTAATTTTTCTTTCCAAGTTATTTTAGCATAAAATTGAAATTTGTGATCTAGCTAAAGGAAATCTAATTTAATACTTCTGGATAACCACTCACTAAATGGTAACTATTAAGCCATTTTGCATTCATTTCACGTGTTCTTTCCTTATTTATTATTTATTAATTGTGTTCAACTTTTGTAAAGAAAGACTTTTATTATTAAGCTGAAACAGTTCCATATGAACATTAATACAATATGAGAACAAAAGAAACAAAACTGAAAGTGTAGTTTGTCTCATCCTGCAAAGTAATAGAAAAGAATACCACTTTATGATTCCAATTCAATGCCAAAAACCATGGCCACACTGCTTGCCTTGGATCAAGGGAAATAAATATTAAAAAAATACTAACTTATAAAATTAGGTTTTGGATACAAGATGGCTCTTGATTCCACCTTCATTGGAATTTAGACCATACATGCTTTCATGTTTAAGTTGTTAAATGATTAATAACCAAAAATAAAATACAGTCCTAAAATATAATCCACCAGTCTTAAAAGAAATATCATTTAGGATTAATAATATAAAAAAGAGTTTAATATAAATGCAGTGTAAAATTTACACAATTAATTAAAAAACAACATTTACTTGATATTTAAAATAATATATATATATATATATATATATATATATATATATATATATATATATATAAACAGGTCATCATGAAACACATTTTCTTTTGTTTTAAAGAATTACTCTATTATTCTATTATAAAACAAAATTATGTGCAAATTTTTGCAATACGTAAACAATTTTTCTATATTATTTAATCAAGTATATACTCATATTGTCTATAAGAATTTAAGTCCACTATATAATACTAATACCAATTTGATAGTTTATCTTAAATGAGGTGAAACTTTTCAAAAAATATATATTTTCATCAACTATTTATTATATATATATATATATATATATATATATATATATATATATATATATATATATATATATATAAAAGTGTGGTTAAACAATAAAGAATATGAATTGTTATGAATTGTCGTCAAGACAAAAGAGATTTCTTTTAAAGTAAAGCATGCAAAACATGTGTTTTATCTGACAAAAGATATAACACTCAACATCCTCATTTTCGTTTAATAAGTAATGTTTTACTCATATAATAAGCATATAGACTAAAACTAACTTACTTCACAAAAACACTTCTTATATATATTTTATATATGTTGTAGGAAATTTGTGTTTCATCTATCTTTTAAGATGATCCTTAAAAGTATTTGTCAATAAGAAAGATATTTTTGGATATGAGCTAAAGCCGCTTCATCAATTTCTTGGTGCATGTTTTTTCTACTTTTGAAAAGATTATCTACCTTGTATGGTTTTGTGCTTTAACTAATTTTAAGTAAAAAACACTTTAACCAATGAAACAAAAGAGGAAGACTTTCGCATGAGTTGAAGCTACTTAATGACTAAAAAAAGATTTGTCTCGACTCTATTTTTCAGTGCTTATGTAAAGACATCATTCAACAAATATATAAAAGGGAGTAAAAGGGAGTTACAATTTGCAAAGTGTTGAAATGTTGTTGAAGTTTTTCTATGTCTCAAAAAGTCTTTTAAGAACATTGTGTGTTCATTAACGTAAGAACATTATGTGTGTTATTAACAAACTATTTAAGTACTTAAACTTGTGTACATTGTAAGACGCTACCCTCTTTAGTGAGTAAACTTTTATGAAAATTTAAATGACATTTTAGACAAACTTTTATCTTAGGTAGGAGTGACTATTTTCAAAAGAATAATCGAGTTTTATCTAAGAGTTTTAAATGTTAGAAAAGTACTTGATGATTAACTAAGATTGACTACATTTCAAAGAAATACTTGAGTTTTAGCTAGTACTAATTCAAAAAGTACTTGGCAGACTAGCATAGAAGGACTATGTTTAAAAAAAAAATATTTGATAAGTTACCTAGAAGTGAGTGAGATTCAAAATAATACTCCATTTTGTAACCTGTAGTAGTAGTCTGTGTAGAGAAATTTAAACAATTAATTGAGAATTAGATGTTTACTTAATCATATGAACTAGTATAAAAATATGAAAGTACATTCTTCTTTTTCTTATCTTTGCTAAGATTGTATGTTATTAAACATGTACAAGGAATTTTCAAACTAAGATTTTGAAGATCTTTGGTGGATTGTTTGTCAAATTAGAAACTTTTGTCTAATTGTGCTTCATCACATAATAGTTGCAAAAATATGCAAAAAAAGCTTTAACAAACAATTCAACTCTCATTTTTTCTTCGGCTATTGTCATAATCTTTAATAGGAATGACAAATAAACTTATCTCTGTGGGTATTATTCGAACCCATTTCCATTTTGATGAAGAATTCTAGCATTAATGAGGTACATATATGAGTAATATATAATTTTTTTTTCAATTGGGTATGGAGATGGGGATGAGTATGTACATACGCATCCTATCCCTATTCTCATACCTGTCTTTACATCTTCTTTTGTCATGTGTAAATAAGTAAAGTACACATAATTAAACTAAGCAAGTTATGCGTGTGGGCAGGGGGGGTGTTTGTGCATGCAGGCGGGCGAGCATGTGTGCGTGTTTGTTTGTGTCTATTTCTGTGTGTGTGTGTGTGTGTATCTGTGTGTGTGTTTATATTTGTGTCTTTTTGTGTGTCTAAGTCTGTATGTGTGCGTTTGTGTATGTCTGTATGTGCGTGTAAGTATCTTTGTGCGTCTGTCTTTGTACGTGTCTTATTCTCTTAGTTTTTTGTTTTACGACCTTTTTTTTTTTTCTTTTCTATTGTTTGACTTGTTTTATATTCAAGAAATTAACTCACATCAAGACTTTTTTTTCATCTTATCATAACCTTTGTGTGGTTATATTCAAATATTGTAGCGAATCAAATAATTTTTCTTTTGCATTTGAATATTTTTAATCCTTTTTAATATTATTATTTATTATTAATTTTTCAATACTTTTGTTTAATAAGTAATATAAAAATCTTATATTATTTATTCTACTTGATCTTTAATTTTTTTTTGAAGAATTTTCACTTTGTTAAAGAATTTTCATTATTTCTTGGACTAGTTTGATAAGTGAAATTTTTTTCTTAAATCTTCATAAACCTTTTCATTTTATTATTGACCTTAATTATATATGCGTTTTTTTTTGCGATTTCCTTAAATGATATACTAAATTGTTGTTAAGATACATATTTAATAATTTTTACTTTTTTTTAATGTTTTTATTTATTATTTATTTTTATCTTATAAAATATTTTTTTGATATTTTTTATATAATTATTTTTATTTTTAACTTATTATTATAAGTGTAATATTATCACCACAATTATATAAATGAGAAGATACTCTCTTATAAAAAAAAATATAAATGATAAGTGTTGTAGAGTGATGACAATTTTTTTTGAAATGATGTTTGGATAGAGTTAATTATTTATGTATAGGATTTTTTAACAAACATTAAAATATGTTTGTGGAATGACAATTATTACTATTCTTAAATAATGCTAATAAAAACTTCAAAATGTTTCCTTGTTAAAGAATAATTAGTAGACTAAATATAATAAACATTGACATATTTCCTTTTTTTATAACTAAAAAAAATTACCATCTTTAAAAAAATTTAATTATGTTAATTTTCTTTCAACTTATTAATGATTAAGATAATAAAATACAAGTTTGATTTTTAATAATTCACATATATTTATTAAAGTGACTTTTTGTTAATAATTCAAATATATTGATTGAAATGAAAATTACCTTTAATATACGACTAATCTTGAAAAAGAGAGATAATGAATTTTAAATTTAGAAAAAAGGTCTAATTTAAGATTAATTGGTATGACTGTTAATTTTTTCTTTAATAAATATACGCAATTATCAAACATCAAATACTAATTACCTTCATTATTATCCAAATTCACATTTTTATTAAAATTATAACTTTTTTATTTTACCAAAAAAAATATATCTATTGTAACATCCCAATAAATATATAACACCAGTTACAATTCATTTTAGGAGTTATCATGAATAATAAAGAAGAACAGTAGTGAATAAGCATAGAGGTGAAAGAGATAGGAAAATATCATTAGAAATTTAAAACCGTACAACGGTTAGACTAAATACAGTATTTACAAAATAGACCGAATGGTCTTGAATGCAATTCATTGACCTATCGGCCAACATCAAAAAGGTTTCCTATACTGAACACCTACAGAACACTAGGCAATGAAAACAACTACACTAAGGACCGGACGGTCCTGCATAACTTTTAGGCACGGCCACCACGGGCTGTTCGGCCTGCACAGCATCCTCTAGAGTGTCTTCCAAAGTAGCTTCCAAAGTAGCCTTTGCTCACACCCAAAAGGTTGATCATAGCAAAGAAGAGAATAACCGAACGATCAGATACCGAACGACAACATAGACAAAAGCAAAACAGATAAGGGTAAGCTTATATAAATTTAATTAATCGTTTCAACATACAAGTAAACATACAACAAAACCAAATCAATCATGCAGACATACAATTCCTATACATGCATACTAAGTAGATTAACTTAAGACCGACCATTAAGACACTGTCCGGACGGTATGAACCACGTAGCCCGACGTCCCTAGCACCCGATGTGGTGTAATAGCTGCCTTTGCTTATCAGCTGCCACCCGAGGTTAGTCCTCAAACGGTTATCTGTTCGTATAACCGCGGACCTCCTGCCATTCCCACACATGAGTGACCTTTCTCTACCTGAGAAAACGCCCTCACGGAATATCAGGATCAGGACGACCAAACCAGGGTCTGACCATGTTCATACTTTATCAATCATCACCAATTCATGAGATATTCCTCCGTTGGAATTCCCTTACTCAACCAAATTCGATATATGTTCATTATCACTTTCAGACTGGAAGGATATCAAGAAAACGACCAGATGAGTCAAAGATAGAATAAGAGATTGAGTAATACAAGAAGGTTTACCCGAATGGTCAGGCAAGAGAAAAGAACCGAGCGTCCAAGAATGACGTATAATAATTGGCCGGATGATCCGACTAGGAACAAAACTCAATGCCAAAGACTGCAATATAACCAATAATGACTGGATGGTCAGGCAAGGGAATAAGACCGAACATGGAAGGATAGACTATGAGGGATAGTCATCCAGACGGTTTTACAAGGAATGTTATAAACAAGGACTAATCATGTTCGAAGGCTGGTCTATGACCGAACATTCTTCAAACCAAACGAACTAAGAAAAGAGAAACTCTTTAAAGAAGTAAAAGAACTTTAATCGAGTAAACCGGACGTTTCAATGAATAAAAGCTCACTAGACCATTCAGTCATTAAGTGACCGGACGGTTTTAAAAGGAAGAATATCAGATCCACAAGTGTTTTAATCTAAGTGTTAGCCTAAGGCCGAATACTTGTAAGGCCGAACGCTTGGTTTATGACCAACGTCCTTAAATAATTATGAACAATAATATTAAGTGAGGTAAACTAAATTGAGAAACTTATTATGCCGAACAGTCCGAATGAACCAAACGGTAATGGGAGGACCGAATAGTCCTGATGACCTTCGATCTCGGATTCATGATTTCTCTAAGTTTCATAGATTCATACCAAGTACATGACTTAAAATCATACAATTCATACGGTAGCCTTTTACATATTATCAACCATTAAATCATACATCATACAACAAAGTTTCATACATTCAAATCATACAAAGAAATTATAATTAAACTTTATAAGCTTCCCTTACCTCTAAATCCAGCTAGTACGTCTAAGGTTGATTGACAGCAACTACCTCTTCTAAGGTTCCAAAGTCTAAAGTGAAATACAAAAGTAGGTTCAGAGGAATGGTTTGATAGTCACATGCAAGCCTTAAGAGTGCATGCATGCAAGAAGACAAGGGAGTTTTCAAGGATCAAGGTGTTAGAAGTGGGTTATAGGCCTAACTCAACCCCACAAAACCGGCTTGTAAGGTGAGGTCTGCACCCCACTTATATATTATAAATTGGCCTTATCTCTAGTCGATGTGGGACTTCCAACACCCCCCCTCACGCCGAGGTATATACATCTCGAGCTTGAGACAAGATATTAATGGGTGGTCCGATAACGGCCCAATAGTGGGTGGAACAATCTGCCCAACAAATATCGCTAGGATAGGCTCTAACCATAGCTCTGATACCATGTTAGAAGTGGGTTATAGGCCTAACTCAACCCCACAAAACCGGCTTGTAAGGTGAGGTCTGCACCCCACTTATATATTATAAATTGGCCTTATCTCTAGTCGATGTGGGACTTCCAACACAAGGCACTTACCAGATGCAAACTGAAACCGAACGGTTCAAATGAAAGGGACGAGCACCAGGAATCTTCAGATGTGCTCTGAATGGTGATCGGAACAGTAGATTGGTTAGAATTCTAGAGAGAAGGTTGGGAGGTTTAGAGAGAAGGAGGAGAATTTGAGACTTTCAGAAGTACGAGTTTGAGGAAGAAGAAGAAGATTGCATGGGAAAAGTGGCGTCAGGTTCCTTTCTCACCTTATATACTGCCTCCACTCAGAACGTCCGGACCACTCCTAGCTTGCCACCTTACTTCCACTTTCTGGGGTTTCACTGCTCTGCTGATACTGCACGGATTACGAAAGAAGGGAAATTAAAAGCTTGACAGAGTTGGTCTCCCACTTACTAGGGAAGACCGGACGGTTTGACAAGTGTACCCCACTAAGGAGGGGTATTAAATGGGGTGTCACATCTATATTTATTATAATAGACTATTTATACGATAGTATAAAAATTGAAAATCACCATTCATTTGCACACTTTTTATTTTCTTTTATTTTCAAGTGTTCTATTTTAATTTTTTTCACACCATTAAAAAACATAAAAAATAATTTACAAATAGTAAAAAATTTATTATATTCATACTAATGAATACATACGTGTTATCCATGTACGTGTCATTTTTTTATTGTAGATTATTAATTTAATTAAAAAATAATAAAATTGAAAAACAATTTATGTAAAAATAAAAGAATCTCCTAATATAAGTACAAAAGTAAAAAAAAATAAGAAAGAATATATATATATATATATATATATATTATTAATTTTATCCTTTAAATAACTATTTCTTTTTTAAATTTAACAGCTTTGTTTTCGATTTTGGTATTTTTTAAAAACTTATTTATTTTTTAATTATAAAATTACTTACAAAATAAATAAAAATTATTTATAACTAAATTATAAAATTATTTATGTAAAATTTTATAAGTTTAATAATAATAATAATAATAACACTTTTATTATTTTTTATTATAGAAAAATAACACACATACTCTATTTTTATATATATAACTATGATTAAATATGATATAACAACATCTACATTGTCGATAATAGGCACTAATATTTGTAAAAATAACAGGGTTTACAGTATATGGTAGTAATAATGTAAGATATTAAACTTTTTATGTTAGCAATTCTTTAAAAAAGAGAATTTATTACTATGATATTTCATTATCATTTACTATAAACATGCATTTGTTTAATAAAATATTTAACGCACTGAAATAAAAGATAAAAGACCCAATCATGGATTCTAATTAATTATAAAAAAATTAGTATATAAACAGTGAAGAGTTAAGAGGAGAGAAAGGTCAAATCGAGCGGCCAAAGGTTGGTTTCTTCATTAGTATTTTTGTGGTGCTGGTGCTGCTATTAGCCAAGCTTCAGAAAAGAAAAAAAGAAAACGAACAAGAGAGAGAAAAAGAAAGAACAAGAAGGGAAAAATAAGAAAGATAACAATATTAGAGAGAGATAGTTACAAGCAAGCTTCAATTCCCAGAAAGAAAAATTAAAACTGCTTCACTTTCATTTCTTCCTATCTTACCCCTCTGATCTCATGCTATCTTCCCTCATGTATCCCTTTGATTTGATTCGCAAAGGTATAATTTTTTTCTCACACTTTCCTTAAATTTCAGATCTTTCACTTACCCATCTATTTAAATTGTCTGTTTTATCGGCAATTACCTGCTCTCGTTATGTTTGATCAATTGGATTTATTGGGTTATCTTTTGATAATTAAGGTGTTGAATTGCTTGAGATCCCGTAAAGGGTTTGGCTTTCATAATGGAAGGTTGTGTTATTGTTGTGGTCGTGCTTTGACTTTTCTTTTTTGCCTTCAACCGGCTTTAATCTGTCGCAGTTTTATTTTTTGTTTTTTGTTCCTATGATAAGGTTTAAGATTTTGGTTTCACTAATTGAACAATTCTTTCAATTGTTTACTTAATCTTGGCACTGTCAATTATTTGCTTCAGAAAAACAAAATTAGGGTTTTTACTTTTATCCAGCTGTTTCTTACTTGGTGCGTGATTGCTAGGTGTTCACCAATGGATTTTTGGTAAGTAATATGAGCTAAAAGTTGTGTTTGTAGTTCATAATAGTCACTCTGCTGTTCAATCGAGTTTATGTGATTTACTTTCAAGTTTCAGTTTTGTAAATGGTCGGTCAATCTATTGTTGCCTGCAGTGAAAATCAACATATTTGACTGGAATTCTTTATTGAGTCGCGCATTATGCATCATGTGATATTGGATACTGTGGAATTCACTTGTCTAGTACGTGATGCATGAAAGTTTTTCAGGACTTTTGTTGTCCCCTGTGTTTTCTTATGATAGTCTGTTTGATGAACTTAGTAGATGACCTAGTTGTATTATTTTTGCAGGGTTTGGTTGAAGCCGTCTGGAATATTTCTGTTACAGTTCATAAGGTCCATCTATGTTTTAGTCATTTTCAACATATTCTTGTCAATAATGAGCTTATCCAAGAAAGTATCCCAAACAGACGCTAATCTGAGCACCCCAAACAAAGCAACCTCTTTGAATCCAAATGCAGCAGAGTTTGTTCCATACTCCCTGAGATCATCTCCATCTGGAAGCACTAGCTCAGTGGATGCAACAGCGAGGTTTACTACTACCGCTGGATCTCTTGGTAAAGCAGTTTTAGATCGATCAGAATCATCCATTTCGAACAATTCTGATGATGAGGCTCACCAGTACTGGCGTTGTCAGCTGCCTGATGATATCACTCCTGACTTCAAGGTCATGGGAGAAGATGAATCCCAAGGTGTTAACAACCTCTCTTTAGCAGGCTTATCTATAAATAATGATAATGAATCCTCAATATTTCCTTCTTCTAAGGGAAGTAGATATATGTTAAATGAGCTGCAGGAATTGTCTCAACAACACCTTAATGGCAATACTTTTGCTGATAAATTAAGGTTTTCCAATTCAACCTACAGGGAGGAACCATCTTCACCAAGCCTTTTGAACACTTCAGCAAAGCCTTGGGATAGGCAAATTGGGAAGACGGATTTGCATGTTAGCAATGGTCAAGAGGCACTTGTTAATGATGACAACTCTGGAAATAGATTCTTAAATGATGGTTTTGCTGGGAATAATCTTTTGAATGATACTGATTTCAACCCTTTGGAGTTTTTAGCTTCTCTTTTTCCTGGGTTTGCTTCAGAAAGCCTTGCTGAAGTTTTCTTTGCCAATGGATGTGATTTACATCTGACCATTGAGATGCTCACTCAGTTAGAGGTTGGTTCTTCATGTAATACCTGATTTATGGTTAGATTATGGCTCATTGTAAAGCCTCTTTTCATGTTACTGTTGGTAAAAATGCATACACATGTGTTATAACTGGATCCTAGCACGTTGTGATGCAATTCTTGGTCAGAAAGGCACATCTTGCTACGTGATTTGGTACAATACTATATTAAATGTGAAGAGTTGGAAGCTAAAGATATGGGGAAATATGTGTACCTTGTTTTGACAGGGAAGATCTGACGTTTCATGAAGTTGTGAGGCAACTCTAAGGCAATCCATCTCCCTGTTTCTGATCACTGTTTCCCTAAATCTTATGGCTTATGCTTCATGTAAATAAGTGACAATTGAAATTTAATTTCCAAGTTTTTGGATATATATATATATATATATATATATATATATATATATATATATATATATATATATATATATATATATTGTTGGTATATGATATAGTAATACAACTATCTCTTGGTATTTTTTATTTTGTGGATGTCATTGTCATCTCTCATGAGTTCATTTCTCTGACATTCTTAGTCAAGGACTTTTACGTTGATTAGATTTGCTAAACCTCCTCTCCGATTTTGTAGATTCAAGTTGATGGTAGTAGCATCAATCAGAATATGAGTCCAAAGACTGTGTCAGCTCCCAATCTGAGTGCAATGGAATTTCCAGCTCTTACTTCATCAAATGGCCAGAGTACTGCAAAATATGCTGCAGATAGTGTTCAAAGTGGCAATCCTTACTTATCATCTGATAAAGACATGCTAATGTTCAAATTTAGCTCTTCTACTCCATCTAGAGGAGCTGTTGACTTTGCTTCAGCTGTCAGGAAATTGGCTTCTCAAGATTCTGGTATATGGAAGTATGATAAAAATGGTTCTGGTGATGCTTCCACGGGCTCTAGTAGAAGTTTAAATGTTCTTGCAAGTGCCTACAATGGTGGACAAGGGAGAGCCAACTTTAGTGATAGATTACAGAACAGCGGTTCTGCTCGGGGAGCTCCTGTTTGGCTTGAAACTGGTGACGCAGTTGGTAAATATTTATGTTCATATGCTTCAACTGTGTGACGAATTCTTTCTATTCCATGTTTCCTCTAACAATTTTGAATGGCAGCAAATATGTATTCTGAACTGCGGGAGGAGGCTCGTGATCATGCACGCTTGCGTAATGCTTATTTTGAGCAGGTGGGTCTTTGTTTCATGGGGTGATGGAGGAATTAATGAGAATATGAATGAGAGTACAATGTAATCATTTGGCTACAACCTACGTACTTCTCTGGCTTGTATACGTATGCTTTATCATACTTCTACTCTTCCATATTCTTTTAGTAGTTAGTCCATAATTTATGTTATTTTCTTTGTTTTCTACTATAGTTTTGGACAATCAAATTGAACATGAAGATAACTTTTAGGATGGCACCAAATTGAGTATGCACCAACAATAAAGTAAAGGAACATTTGCTTTGTGACTGGCAAAATCCTTCCAGAGCATTAAATTTTTAGTTTGCTTTGATTCAGCATTAAGTTTTTTCTTATTTTTTATTGCAATGGAATTTGTCCAGTTAACAATTTCTCAAGTCAAGTTTCAACAATTGCAATCTATCCCACTAGCTCGGGAAGAGGTGTAACATATATCCACCCTCCTTAATTTTTGTATATTGAGTTTAATTCTTCAAAATATAAAAAACAGGCACGACAAGCCTACCTTGTTGGCAACAAAGCCCTTGCAAAGGAGCTAAGTGTTAAAGGGCAACTTCACAACATGCATATGAAAGCTGCACATGGAAAAGCTCAAGAATCTATTTACCGTCAGAGGTTCGTTTTCCAATTCTATCATTCTTTCTATCCATGCAGCATTGGCTTAACAAACAGAATCTGTGTGGTCGGAACTATAGCCATTGAAAAGAATGATGGTCTCATTTGTTATGAGAAGTATGAAACAATTTGAGTGGTTTAACATACACAAGTGATCCACAGTTGTTTTCCAATCCAATTGCATGCAGAGAAAAAAAAAATGTTACAAGTGAGGTTCAAATGAGAGTACTACTATATCTATGAAAAAATCTACTTTCCAAACTGCTGCAGCCTTTCCTTCTCAATCATTCACCAATAGAGGCTGTCAAACTGCTGGAATCATTGTGATGTGTATATTGACTTTTCAGGAACCCTGTTGCTCCAGAGATGCAAGGTAATGGGAGGGGGCACCAGAGAATGATAGACCTTCATGGTCTGCATGTAAGTGAGGCTATTCACGTGCTGAAACATGAACTGAGTGTGCTTAGAAGCACAGCCAGAGCCGCCGAGCAGCGTCTACAGGTTTACATCTGTGTTGGCACCGGCCACCACACCCGGGGCTCTCGCACTCCGGCGAGACTTCCAATAGCTGTACAGCGATATCTACTGGAAGAAGAAGGCCTTGATTTCACGGAACCGCAGCCGGGTCTGATTCGGGTGGTGATATACTGAACCAGGGAGGAGGTATACAAGTTTCTGACACAGTAAAAATCCATCATGAACACATAGAGATTGTTGTAGTCATTCTTGTATCTGTATATGGGAGGAAGTAATGGCAATGGCCAAAGCCATAAAAAGGAAAAACAAAAAGGGTTGAAAAAAAGGTTAGAGAAGTAAAGAGATGGGTTGTAGAAGAATTGTACCATTCAGCAGCAGCAGCAGCAGGGACTATTTCAGCATTACCTTTTGTTAATTTTGTACCCTAATTTTCATTTCTTTGTTAAATTTCTTTTTCATTCAGATGTAACTGATAGAACTCAATTACATGATAGAATCACTCTGTTAATTAGATTCAATGCCAATTTATTTACAGCTCAAACTTCAAGCCGGTCTGGTTCTCTCTGTTCAGTCTTGAGATTTTCATGCACATAATACTAACAACATTTGCAGAAGATATGCTGCTTCATACTTCATGTTCTTTAAAATCTGTCTCTCTTTGGAATTATTATAGATAAGATTTATTCTTTTTTCCAACTTATTATTAGAAAATAAACTATGTAAAGTAATTTTATTTTATACTATCCTATGCTATTGGTTATTTTTTGATTGGTTGAAGACAAAAATCTCTTATTTCTTCATCATTATTATGCAAGAAAATGGATTATGCACCAATTTTTTATACCGAAACATGTTTCTTCCAAAACCTCCAAGAGTTTCATCCAATGTTTTCAAAATTACACGATTGATCTTGGTAAAACTTTTTTAACTTACGTAAACGTTTTTAACCTTTAATCAACTCATACACCCACTCACCATAGTACTGAACAAACATTTAACAAATTTTAAATTTCGTTGAAAATTTTGACAGATTTCAAAATCCTGACGGATTTCAAAATCTAGATGGATTTCGTGATGATCTTTTGATGATCTCACCAATTTCAAAATCCATTTAAAAAATCAATATAAATCCAATAACACTTTAAATAGATTTTGAAATTCATCAACTGTCTTTATAGATTTTTTTACTTTTTATTTTTAGCCTTTTTAAATGTCTTTTATTTATTTTATATTGATAAATATTTAATTTAATTTAATATTTTAATATAATTTAATATATTATATTAGATTTTGTATTATTATTATTTATTTTTTCTTATATTTTTTTATTTTTAATATTATTATTTTATAGTTATTATTTTTATTTTTTTATTATAACTATTATAATAATGAAAATAATATTCAAATAATTATTAAAATATTAATGTATATTAAATAATATTAAAATATTAAATTAACCTAAAATCTTTTTTAAATTTTAAAAAGTTTTGGTAAACAAGTTTAGAAATTTGTTAAACATATTTTAATGGATTTCAAAATATGTTTAACAAAAACTTTTTTAAATTTAGTTTTCTATTAAAAATTTAATAAATATATAATTTAATTTAATGTTTTAATATGATATAATATATTAAATTATATGTTTTATTATTTTTACATCTTTATTCATTTACAATTTGCACTTATGATTTGATATGATGAATGAAAAGAACTTGCTAGATTGAAATTAAAATTTCAAATGGGAAGTCATTTGGTAGAAGCACGAGACATAGGTAACAGGAATTGGTGAATGTTTGCCAAGCAAGGCAACAAGCTGTTCATCAATTCCAAACCTCTTCCCTTCAACATCAACACCATGGACCAGAAATTCCATTACACCAGGATCAACAAAAACATCACTGAACTTCTGCCATCTATCAGTTACAATTGCATATTTACCATCCTTTTTTCTACAACTGAGATCCAACACAAGCCTCTCTTTGCCAACAATTTGAACAAGATCTTTCAGCCTTCCAATATCCATTTGTCCATCATTGAACACATAAGATGTCACAATGACATGGCTCGCTCAATGCTTCCAAGGCAGAAACTTTGCTCAAAGGGTCTGCACCAAGCATGATGACGTGGCCACCCGTGAGTCCATCTCGTCTGTAAAGAGTAGCATACTCGGCAGCTGACTTATCAGACTCAAAATTGGTCACAGGATCCAACCCATCACCCCCTTTCAAGTCTTCCAAGGTTGACCCTACAATTTGTTTCACTTTCCCCTTGTGGATGTCGATGCAGGGACGGAATTGAACCGCGCATTGAATGGGAAAAGGAGATCTTCTGCTGGAACGTGAGGAGAGAGTGATATCAGGAAGGTTATTGGGACAAAACATGGGTGAGGTGACGAAAAGCCCGAAGGAATGAGATGCAAAGATATTTTTCATCATTCCTTAAGCAAACTGTGGTCACCCTTCAACACAAAAAAACGAGGGACTAGCGATAAACATTCAAATTAGAAAAGCAAAACATGGAAAAATAGAATTGTCAATAATGAATCGTGAGATAGGGATTACCTTCAGCGATGGGAGATTGGACACGAGCAAAGAAAGAAGAATGCTTTCTGCTGCAGCCGTGACTGAAATGCGGTCGTAGGTTTCAGGCAAGGTTATGAAGATGGCATGAAGTGGTGCACTCGGTTGGACACTAAAAAAGCAGAAAATGACAATGGAATTAATTGTTTGTTGATGAAGATTTACGCAGAAGTAAGTACAATTTCGTGGTTCACTGATTCTCCCTTGCACGGTTTGACAATGAATGTAAAATGTGTAGTGTATGAAGGCATCAACTTAGAATTACCCAAACCCATACCTGCAATCGCCGGTGAAGGGACGACTGGAGTGGCGCGATGGAAGAGGTCATCGGGGGCGACGCTTTGGCTACCGGCGACAATGTGGTGTGACGCAGGCAGTGCTCACCGGCGATGGTAAGGCTCGCGGTGGCTAGAGTGGCACGACGTTGGTGGTGGAGACTAGAGTTTCGCAGTCTGTGCTGGAAAAGAAGAAGCTTCTGGGTTTTGAAAGAAAAAAAAAAAAAAAAAAAAAGATGTTTTCTTAGGAAGGTTTAGCATATATAATAATAATAATAAATAATATTAATAATAATATAATATGGGAATTAAAAGATAATCAATTAAAAATCTGAAATTGGATATACTTTAACCCATTCAAGTTTTCGAATCCTCTTTTGCCCGTTTTTTGCTATCTTCACACCCTTTATTCTATGTGGACTTGGCTTATGTATTACAGGTTTTTTGTTTTTCAGAACCCTTTCGTTTCATGTTCGCACCTTTGTGCATTTGGATCATATATAGATAGAACTAAGGCCATTCCAGTTTTTCCTTTTGCACTTATTCTATGCTTATGTTTTTTTAATGTTTCAAATTTTAATTTACAAATTGCAACTCTATATTTTAATTGTTAAAATTTAAATTAGAATTTTTATAATAAAATTAAAGAAATATTTATTATCAAATCTTGACTTGTTTGATAATTAAAATTTTATTTTTTCATTTAATCTTTTTATGATGTTAAGTCTCTAAGATAATTATTAATTATTAGTTATAATCTTGACTTGGATTTACTTGATAATGAAAAATAACTTTTTATCATTTTAAGTTTTTAAATTACTTTATGATTTTAAAATTTTTTAATTTTTAATAATATAATAAGTGAGTAGAAAAATTAAATGAAATAAAATATAATAAGAAAAGGTGAATAGAAAATGTTAATTTGAAAAATAGGTGAAAGAAATAATATAAAAAATGGACGGAGAAATTAGGTGAAATAAAATATAAAAAAAATGAATAGAAAAATTTAGTGTAGAAAATAAGTAAAAGAAATAATATAAAAAATGAGTGAAAAAATTAGATGAAATAAAGTAATAAAAAAGTAGATAGTAAAAGTTAATGTGAAAAATAAGTGAAAGAAATAATATAAAAAGTGGGTGGAGAAATTAGATAAAATTAAATATAATAAAAAAATTGAATAGAAAAAGTTAGTATAAAAAATAAGTAAAAGATTTAATATAAAGAGTTAGTGGAAAAATTGGATGAAGAAAGTGGAGGGAGGAACTAATAAAAAAATGTTAATGGAGAAATTAGGTAGAGAAATTTGGTGGAGAAAAATAATATAAAATGTGAGTGGAAAGAGTAGAGGAAGAAAATAGATGAAGGAAATAATAAAAAAAAAAGTTGGTGGAGAAAGTGGTGGATAAAATATAATTTAGAAAGGTAAGTGAAAAAAATTAAAAAAGTTAATATAAAAAAATTAATATATATATATATATATATATATATATATATATATATATGTGTGTGTGTGTGTGTGTGTGTGTGTGTGTGTATGTATGTATGTATGTATGTATGTATGTAATAGTAGATGAAAAAGGTAGGTGATGTAGAGGATGATGTGGAGAGTGAGGTGTGAGAAGAAAAAAAGGTGGTGAAATAGATAAAAGTGTCAAAATATGTTTTTGAAAAGCATGCTTAAAAGTCTTAACAGATAGTCAAAAACTTATGTTAGAAGACACCTTGCTAAACACACTTGTTGAATATAACGAAGAAAAATATAAAGCATTTACATAAGCTAGACGATACCATATGTCAAATGATCTACTTCATCCAACGGTGAAACTCTCATCAACTGCTTGGTATCTTAGTACAAAGCTTAAATGATCAAATCCTACCTGAATGGTAGAATATGCAAAAAACACTTTGTTGCTCTGAACAAGCATTAAATGTCATTAAATGCTCATTGTTTAAAAACAACAAAAATTATAAGAGAAAAGACATATTTGTTGTATGCATATCTACTATACTTTGTGCAAATTGCCTATTACACGCATCCACCTACTCCATCCTATACAAATCACATATGGACATTAGGAACAAATAAGACATTCACGGAATATTCTTTGCATCAGAAGTCGTGCCTGAAAAATCGTACCACCTACTTTTATCAAAGTACTAAGAAAGCAAACATACTTTGAGAAATTGACTTTAACCAACAACTGATTCATATGACAAGACTAAGAAGAAGCCTTTAAATAGAAGATGATTCAAAAAGAGAATCAAGAGAATATCAATATTGAAGGAAAGAGCTCAAGCGAAGAAATGTCGAGAGAAAAAGCTCAAAAAACGCACACACTCAAAAAAGAATATCTAAGAGAGAAAAGCTCAAGAAAAGAAACACTCTCAAGCTTAATTGATATATAAGCTTACTATTGTAAGAAGAGAGAAGAGAGAAAACACTTAATGAGTCTATTAGATTGATTTGTATTGAACATATATCCTCTCTGCAAGAGTTATTGTTTAAGGACTTCTAATCAATCTTTTGATTATAAATTCTGAAAAGAATTAAAACACTTTACGTTTAACTTTGAGAAGTTAAAAAGTAGCTAGATATGTGTGTCTAGTGGAAACCATGAGTGGGTGAAACTCTGACGGTTAACTTGGTGAAGTTAAACGGTAGTTAGATGGGTGTGTCTAATGAAAACCAAGAGTGAGTGAAACTCAACTAGACAAATGTATCTGGAGGATACCGAGAGTGTCTAGAGATACTAGGAGTGGTGAAGAATATTGTGCAACCAGGAATGGGTGAAACACAACTAGACAAATGTATCTGGAGGGTACCGAAAGTGTCTAAGGATTCTAGAAGTTGAGAGAATACTCAGTTATAATCTTATTGAAGATTATAGTGGAACCCTCTAAGGTGTTAGAGGAGACTGGATGTAGCTCAGTGGAGTGAACCAGTATAAAAATGACTGTGTGTTTATTGTCTTATTCTCTTTAAAAGTTTCTCTTACAAATCCTGCAATGCACTTAATTTAATTGATAGAAAAGCTCTTATTATTAAATGACTTTTTTTTATTAAAGAGCAAGCTTTATTAAAACGCCACAACAAACATTTCTCAATGATTGAAAAAGCACTTACTAAAAAGAATATATTGCTTAAATTGATTTTTAATGTCGAGCGTTTAACAACTTACATAAACCTTTTAATCCTCAACATAAGTGCTATATTATCTTCTTTGCGAAAAGTTTTTCCATAACACTATTCAACCCCCATTCTAGTGTTTTTCAAGGTCTTCAATTGGAATTAAAGCTAACCTCGTAGGATTAGTTCTTAACAGGACTCAAGGAAACGATCTTGAGACATGGAAAATAAAGGCTACGTTGTAAACTGCCCTCCTCTATTCAAAAGAGAGAAGTTTGATTATTGGAAACAAAGAATGATCGCTTTTTCTGAATCATGTCAGATTGACATATGGGACGTCGTTGAAAAGATCAACTACATAGCCATTGACTTAGGAGGAGAGCCACTCGTAAGAAGCAAATGGACAGATGAGTAGAAACAACAATACCAACTAAACTCTAAAGCTCGTAACTCATTGATGTGTGCTCCTTTTGAAAAAGAATATCAAAAAGTCCACCCCTACCAAGGAGTAAAGGAAATGTGAAAGCTTACTGAACACTCTATTATAGAGCACGTCGAAATCGATAAGACAAATGAAACTTCGGGATTATAGGCGATGAGATAATTGGTCGATCAGCCTGACGGTCTAGAGGTCATTGGACATCATTGTAGACTTTGCCAATGAAGTTAGCCTCCTTAGGTGCTCGGTCCAATATAATAGGAACTTTGACCGACCGTTATTCAAAAAATAATTAGACCAACCAACAACCACCTCCCTTTCTTAGATATAAAGGATAAACATGCCTTGTTGTGATGCAGTCAGGTCTGAAAAAATAATAAAAAACTAGGTGGGGTGGGAGTGATGTCCAAGGCATTGCATATCACCTCGAATGTTTGTATAAAAGTCCACCCATTTAGATGAAGTTAGGTGGGTGCCATGTTAAGTTCTCGAAGAATACCCATTTGAAACTCCTTAAAGGGTAGCTTGACAGACATATCCTTGAACATGATGGAATATGAGTAAAAGAAATCCAACACATAACCTTCCTTGCCATGGAAGTGTTCGGCAGCTGCGACTGCCCTCACTAAGTCCACTTCACCAATGAATTTCTCCAAGGACTTCCTAGTGACGAAGGAAGACATGTAATTTCCAGCCTCGTGAAGAGCCTGGCATACCCCTGAACGGGCAGGACTGACGCACAACTATCAATCCACTCCCCGGTTACACCACTTCAATCGTGACCATCTCACCCTTATTTGCTCTAGCGACATTAATTATATTTACACGTGTTGTTGCGTCACCCGAATCCATGTCTCGCTCGATTGATCCGAAGATGGAAGATCCAAACGACGATACTGTTGACGCCAAATGACTATCAGCATAACTCTAACCTCCCCTCCTTTCAGACTCCTCAGACAAGTACAACAGAATGGTCGACATTATTACCTTTGGGGAAGAGAAGTGTGAAAACGCTAAGTGAAAATGACATTGAACCCCACCTCTATTTATATCCAAAATGGGTGCTCTTTAGAGTAAACCATGATTGTTAAAGCAAAGAAGATCTGACGATCGAAATCTTGTGATCTTCATTGCAAGATATGCATAAATTTCAATAAGTCATGTGTCCCACCTCCATCAACTATGACTTATCCCAACTATCACATCTATAGGGATAACTTCCCAATCGAACGTTCATGGACCGACTCCACTATCTCGAAAATGCACAGAAGCCTTCTAAATGCAAACCCTTTGCACAACTTATGTGTTTGGGCTTGGGTGGCCTGTGTACTGTATGTCTGCTCAATCAGCTCAGTAGCAGATGATCCCAACAACAGAGACATTTAATTTATCCAAAACATTATCATTACCATTTGAGGTGTAATTAGGCCGACATTAATCCGAAGCCCATTCTGAAATCTATAAATTCAATTTTTATGTATTGTGGTAGGTGTATTATATACAATACGTATTTATTATTTGATTGTCGAATCTTACAGACTTTATCATCGGAGTACGTGTTGGTAACTTCTTAATTTGACTTAATAAAATAAAGGACGAACGATGACCTACCAAGACCTGAACAAGGAGTTAGACATACATAATTTAGAAAATTATTGACCTCGACTCCACATGTCATTAAATTAATCATATATTACATTTAATAGTGTATATAATAATTTTAATGTTTATCTAAATACCTTTTAAGAAAATTGAAAACATGTAAACATTAAATTCTTTCATATTATTATAAAATAAACATTATTATCTTTTATCAAAAGGCTGCATGCATCAATGGTAGTAATATGGAAAAAGGAAAACTACATTGAGCTAGAATAGAACAAAACAGAATAGTCTAATATGTTATGACAGTGTGGCCAAGAATTATCTAAAATGACAGAGTTGATCTATAAAACCAATGATGCACAAATGAGATTTCAATGGACGGATAAACTCAGACTTTGATCTATTTTTTGCAAGTAAACAAATAGATGTGAAAGGAGGTCTGAGAAGAATAACTACACATTTGAACTATCATATTGACGTGCTGAAATATAAGAAAAAGACTGAGGTGGTAATGTTGAAAAGATTTCATTATGATGAAATAATGCAAGACTACTTTTCCTTGTAATGTAAATAATGTATAGTAGAGTAACACAAACCATAAGACAGGTGTGTGCTTTAACTTGCCAAAATCATGTAATGTGCAGAAGAACAAAAGAAGCACTATTTTTATATAAATCTATATATTTATCATGAAGATCTAATGTTAAAAAATATTGTACATATTTTTTTGTATATGAGTTCGACCATCCAAGTATTTTAATATATGCATAATAAAAAAAACATTATTATTTCAAATAACGTAATTTATATATTTTATTATTGTTTCAGTTATACATATATTTGGACTAAAGTGATTCATAAATTGTCTGGTAGAAAAATAAACTATAAATAAGCAATTTGATGTTAATTTATCCAAATTTTTTTCGAGACCTTAACTATTTATGTTCTGGATTATAGTTTGAACACCTTTTATTAAGATTTTAATAAACTGTATATTTAATAAAATTTAAATTTAGCAAAAATAATCATACCAAGTGTTTACTAATGGTTTATCCATAACACATTGTTTAATTTTATTCAATAAGATTTATTACCATAAAGTGAATATCTTTTAACTGGGCTCTAGGTAATGATTATTTAACTATCATTATTTATGGAAATGGATATATAGACGATTAAATATAATGTCAAATAAACGTTTGCTTTAGGTGATGGTATGATATTCAAGTCAATTCAGTAAAAAAAAGAAAAAGAAGAAGAAGCTATTAATAAAAAATATTTATGAAATGAAGAATGAGTTGAAGCGAGTAATTTTATTTTATATTACAATGTAAACTTTGGTAATCTCATTTTCTTTTTATTAATTTTATAATATGTTTTTATCCTAAGTCCAATATGTTAAATTATGGAAATAAAATAATATATTTGAGAAGATAGTTAAGCTATTCAACTCTATCTCTTGATAATTATATAATTAATTTGTTTGCTATAATTGATATTATAAAATAGACAATTAAATTGTAAGTTTAAATTTAATATTTAAGTTTAAATCAATATAAAATAAAGGATTAAATATCTTTAAGTCTCTAAACTTAGAATACAAAATAAACTTTAATACATTTTGTTCTTTAAATTTTAATAATTAATAAATATAATTATTTTAATTTAATAATCTTAATTATTTTATATATTAAACGAAATTTAAACTTAAATGTGTTAAATAAAATAAATAATTTAAATATAATTTAAAATGTCGTTTGACTTATGTAAAAAAATGTAATTGCTAGAAGGATTGATTATTTTTAAAGTTTGAAGCCAAACCTTTCTTAAAATTTGAAAGATAAAATTTTATTTCATGTTTAAATTTAAAAGCTAAAAAAAATTTAACTCTTAAATAAATAAATGACTGCTTTGTTTGAATTAATATAATAATAATGATAAAAGTTTTTTTATTAGCTATATACCTTGTTTAAATAGCTTGATGCAGCACTGAAAGTGAAGATAATTCATCATGATGCTAATTATAATTTATATCATATATGGAAGCCAGTTCAGAAATATTTACGATCAAATTGTAAAATAAATTTCGAACAATTAATTTTAATGTACATATAAAGATAAATATACAATTTTTCAAACAACTATTTTTGAGCAATTAGAAGTGCACTATAATAGAGCTCCCTCCACTATGAATTCCAAATCATGCTATCTCAATATTTGAACAAAATGAACAAGATGACTGGACAAAATATTGCTTCAAATTCATACGATTATGTTCATAATTAAACACCATTAATGCGCATAAAAAACTTATTACTATTTTTTTTTTCAGTAACTCATTAAGAAATATTAGAAACAAAACATCTGCGGATTTATGGATAACATGTTCGACAATCATACATGTGATATCAAGCTATTTTATCTCAGAAGGAAACTATAAGGCTAAACTGAGCCTGGATAAAAAGTGCTATTGTCTTCAATTTTATTTTTCTTAGAACTAAATTTGGTTATTACATGAAAGAGAAGGTAAATAATATCAATTTTCGTTTTTTTAAAAAAAAAAACCCTTAACAATTACTATTTTCCATCAACAACTGATATTATTAACTTTATATATGTTCATTTAAAACGAGTAACCCTAGAAACAAGAGACAAAAGAACAAGCCAGAGCTTGTTAAATCAACACAACAGAAAGATGGCAACAAAAACTAGGCCACTTTCCATAATATTTATGACATGCTACATATATATTATATATGGAGTTTTTCATATATATTTTTCTTATGAAATGTGATATAAACTATAGTCACAGCCAAACTATTATGATTAGAAAAAGCCAGGTAGAAATGGCTACAAAAAAAATGTATAATAGAGAGGCTTTGTTTGTTGGTGGTGATGAGTTGCAAGAGGTGAATCAAAAGTTCCAACTCCAAAGAAAAGAGTGGTTAGAAAAAGCATCATGATCATCATGATCATCAACTTCAATCTCATCTCCATTGTGAAAGAGTAGTGGAGTGTGTGTTGTGGGGCACAAAAACTCACCCTTCTCTGCTTCAAAATAGAGGCCAAAATCGGAGCCATTCAAGTCATCCAACATGTTCATAAATGTCCAATCCATGGTGTCTTGGTCCACTCCGACATCATTGTTTGTCCCACCATCATAAATAGGAAAGCTCCTGTTTGTTTCTGTGTGTGTGGTGTGGTCAGACATAGACTCACTCTGAACTCCAACTTCTCCATCTTCTTCTTCTTCTTCTTCTTCTGCCAAAATCTCCACCACCTTGTTCGCAAACTTGGCCGCCACCTCCTGGATCTCTTGGTGCCTGCAGGGTATCTTGAGCGACTCCATTTCGAAGAGATGAGGCGTGTCGGGGAAGTTGAAACTGGCACCCTTCCCACGCAGGCAATAGAGAGCAGCATCAAAGGCTCTTGCTGCCTTCTCTTGCGTGTCGTAAGAGCCCAACCATATACGCTCACGGCTGTTTGGAAGCCGAATTTCAGACACCCATTTCCCCCATTTTCTCTTCCTCACTCCTTTGTACATCTTGCAGGCGGCACTGGAGAATGCGTCATTGCAAGAAGTGGGAGAAGAAGAGGAAGAAGAAGAAGAATCAACTCTGGTAATGGCCGGTTTCACCATCTGTAATAATATACTAGGGTGGTTCTTTTGTTTATTGGTTATGTTGTGATGATTAAGTTTAGAGGGAAATTGACGGCGGAAGGGTTTATATAGGGAGGAAGAGTGGTGAAGGCTTCAAGGCTAAACGTGTTTATCAAAGGAGCGTACAATGAGTGTAGAGGCACGTGGCTGAATGATATCGTGAACTCCCATATGATATTTGTATTTTTCAACAAAAAGAAACAGCACGTGTCCAAATTATTGGCCTCAACTTCATAAAATAATCTATATTATGTATCATACAAAATTACAAATACATTTTTTATTTTAAATTTCTAGTTTTCAAAACTAAATCTAGTAATTTCTATTTTCAGAAATATATATATTTTTTTTCTGTGTTTTGGTTTTAAAACTCAGAAACAATTTAATATAATATTTGCACGTCCATTTCTCTTGCATCTCTTTCTTTATATATATATATATATATATATATATATATATATATATTTGTCATTTTCACTCTGTACACCCCTTCTATTTTTTTTTTCATTTTTTCCATTCCTCAACTTACAAGGGAATATAAATACATTTCGAAAAATAAAAAAAAAGGAATGGAATTAATTGTAGTTTAATTATTTTACAGAATAAATACTATTTTAATCGATTCAAATGAAAAATAGTTCATCAAAGAGTAATGTAATCGGAGTAAAATTAATTTTAAACGGTGCAAAAGTGAGAAAACGAACCTGAAAAACGTAGCCTGTGTAGAGAAAATGCGAGGAAGATGATGAACAGTGAGTGCGCGTAACTACTGTCTCGCGTTCGCAGTGTTTTAATGCAGACATTTAGACGTCGGTTCCCTTTACAACAGACGTCTAAAGTGCTTTAGAAGTCAGAGTGGCGGGATCAGACGTCTAAATGGAGTCAAAAAGTGACTTTTTAAATTTCTGGATTCAGGGTTTAGACGTCGGTTCCCAGAGTAACAAACATCTAAAGTTCTTTAGAAGTCAGAGTGGCGGGATCAGATGTCTAAATAGAGTCAAAAAGTGACTTTTTAAATTTCTGGATTCAGGGTTTAGACGTCGGTTCCCAGAGTAACAGACGTCTAAAGTGCTTTAGAAGTCAAAGTGGCGGGATCAGACGTCTAAATGGAATCAAAAAGTGACTTTTTAAATTTCTGGATTGAGGGTTTAGACGTCGGTTCCCAGAGTAACAGACGTCTAAAGTGCTTTAGAAGTCGGTGCTCTCCCAACTGACGTCTATATGTCTGACAGGTAGGTGAATAGCCATTAATTTCCGTCATATAGACGTTGGGGCCCCTCCTAACTAACGTCTATATGACTGAAATAAATGACTTTTCACCCATCTGTCAGACATATAGACGTTAGTTAGGAAGGACCTCGACGTCTAAAATATTATAAACGTCGGGGCACCTTCTAACTGACGTCTATATGGCTAACTTATTTACGAAAATACCACCGATCATCAATATACGTCGTGCTTATCTTTAACCGACGTCTAAGGGGTAACGTTAAATAGTGTTTTTGCACTAGTGATTAGTCATACTTTTGATTTAGAAAACTAGTGCACCTTATCTCTTATACAAATTTCCTATTTTTTTTTATCTTTTCATATAATTTCTAAACTCTATGTTATATTAGTCCAGAAAATTTATACAAATACCCATTAAAAAGCCGAAATAATCACATGAAATTTTTTGTATAGAATCACAGTAGGCACTCACAAGATTAAGAAAAATTAATTAATAAAATTAATTAATTTTAAATCACCACGCCTTGACAAATTAATAAATTTATTCTTATATATATATATATATATATATATATATATATATATATATATATATATATATTGAATCAATATCTGTTTTGGCAAAAAAATCATCATATTGACTGATGGGATATGATTATACGTATAAATAATATCTAATTTTTTAATTATAGGACGGGTTGAATATGTATAAATCTATTTCATCTTTGTATTCATCCAATACTTTTCTCCATTTATTCTTAGTTTTGTAATTTTTTTTTGTTTCTTTTCCTGTCTATTTTTTTTTTCTGCTTTCTCAATTGTGTGGTTTATTCTGTATTGTTTAGTGTTTTCTTACATGAGAATCTGGCTTATAATTTGAAGTGTTCAACCGTGTTAATCCTTGATTGACGGTGTAATATAGAAAAACTTATGTTATTTGTATAAAACACTTATGTTATTTATATACAAAACTTATGTTATTTATATAAAAAACTTATGTTATTTTTTCTCTTTTATTTTTAATTTTTGTTATTTGAAAAAATAATTTTTTTAAAACAATTTTTATTATCTTTCATGATTCAATTATTTTGATAGTATGTTTCTTAGTTTTCCAAGATAATTTCTATCTTATCTAGTGATGTCAAGATGGATTAGAATTCGTGGGTCAATCCGGTCCACACAGATTCAGGCAGGTTAGATTTGAAAAAATATAATTTTTTGATACGGGTTAATTTTCAAGTTGGTCGACTTAGAATCCAGCTAACTCACCAATCCACCTGATTTAATTTAATTATCGATTACTCTGTGTTTCAATATTATTAGTTAACACTTATTTTTATTGTATTATAGATGAAGATAAAGAAAAAGATATCTACAGAAAACAAAAGATATTATGGATTTATCCATTCAATACTCTAGTCTTATAAATGGATAAGTAATACAAAAATAATTAATATTAGAAATAAATAATTATAGGTTGGGTTCGAATTTTTTCAGCTTGCTAATAAGTAAGTCAAGTTTGGTTACTTCACTAAGTTACCAACTCGTGATAGACCAGACCAGATTATCACTAATTATATATATATATATATATATATATATATATATATATAAATATGAGATTTGTTAATTTATGTAACCTCTACCAAATTTTAGTTGACAAAAAATCTTTATTCATAAAAATATATATATATATTTTAAGCACATGAGTATTTTAATAATTTTTATTTTTAATTTAAAATAAAAAATAAAAAATATCAGAAATTATTTAAATACTCTTAACTTTAAAACTTAAAATTCATTATATATAAAATATTTTTATCAATTAAAATTTAATACACTTTTAAGAGATTACATAATTTAGCAAACCCTTATAAATAATCCTTTGTCTTTTTTTTTTTCCTATGTTACCTATATTAATTTGAATAAAAAATAAGAACCTAAGATCAATAATGATAAATATCATCAACTCATAATCTTCATAGCAATCAACTTCCTTTTACCGGAACTCGTATTTGAAACATTAAGAAAACAATATAAACATAGATATATTCGTTATCTAGTAAAGATGAAAATAAGATAAATTTGTATACCTATTATATATATATATATATATATATATATATATATATATATATATATATATAAGTAAATAAAATTTTACTTAAAAAATAATTATGAAATAATGAAATTCATCCATATCCTTTTATTATTCCTAAAATTAGTCTCAGCTGAAGGCATTAGACAACTCATTAAGAGTAACATTGCATGAGTAGAATATTTTAAATTCTGAAAATAAAAATCTACAATTAAAGATTAAATAATGTTTTTCCACAAGAAGTAAACTTAATTAACGCATTTATTAAAGAATTGATAGTAGATTTAGTGGAAGAAAGCACATGTAATTAGTACAAGTATATTTGATGCACTAAAAAGTGAGGCATTATAAGGTATAACACGTGATTAAAAAAATGAAAAAAAGTGAATTAAAAAATGTTGAAAAGGAAAAAGAAACCATAATATATATATATATATATATATATATATATATATATATATCTTATGTCAACCCTTATCAATGTTGGTGGACCATGTGTAATTTGATTCCACACTTGAGACTGAGTCACTGTTATTGAATTGGCACATGTGGCTTGGACTGCTTAGAGCAAAGCCTATGTCACCGATTTCATCATCATAACCCCACCACTTTCCCATATGCCAATTATCTGCAATCACTGTCTCTTCTAAAACGGCCACACATGCACATTTTTAAATACCTCCACATCTTCAAACGTCAAGGTAAAAACATCTATACCATTATCTTATTGGAATTTCCTAACACTATCTTAATAACCATTTTTATTATGTTTAAATATCATATTTTATTCTTCTTAAACATTCTTTTCAACATTAAAATAACCATATTTAGATAGTGTTTTTGTGAAAAAATAAAAATACAAAGTTGTTAGAGACAAAAAATAAAATAAAATCTTAAGAAATGTTCAAAGTCTCGTATCGACGAGAAAAAAAGACCAATTTATAATATGTGTAAATCTCATTTTACAAGCCGATTTTGTAGAGTTGAATTAAGCTCAAAAACCATTTTTTAATATGGTATTAGAATAATGTTAGAGCCTATCCTAACGAGATCTATGTGGACATTATGTTCCATCCGTTGTCGGACTACTATCGGACCGTTCATTAATTTTATTCTAAATCTTACATCGGCTAAACATAAGACCAATTTATGAATGTAATATTTCTAATAAGAAAAACAAAATTTGTGAGCATGTCTTTCAGAAATATTAACAGAAAATGTTTATAATAATTGAATCTATAATCTAGATTATGATTGTCAAAAAGAGTAAGTTGTGATAGTATCTATCTAGGGAAAGAAAATGTTAAAGCATGGTAACGAATAGTGATGAAAACCATAACATTCATATGTTTTGACCTAATCTATCATTTTTATTTACATTGTGTATCATGTTGTTCCTCCTGTATCTTGGTCGGTTCAAGAGCTTTGGAAAACATATACAGATTATTTGGAAAAACATATGCAGTTGTTCGTAAGTAATTGGACCAAAATTTACGCTAATATCATCTGCAAATCTGCTTTTACACTTACAGCTATATGTATTTTCACACCTTTGATGAAATCCTATTTCAAAAGTTGCTCAACCTAAACTTGTTTAATGTACATTATGATCAAAGACTTACTCTCTCTTTTCCTCTAACATTAATAATTTCTCAAGAAGATTAATGAATGAATGTTATATATATCTATAAATAATTGACCTAACGGTAAAAATTGGAACGAAAAGCTCTTTCACTCAAAACTAACAACTAATATTTGTCAATAAAAAAAACTGTATATATAAATAAATAAAACTTTTTAAATTAAAATTTAGCTTAAAATTTACTTTTGATAATATTCTTTCACTATGTATTATTATTACATTTATAAAGATACACAAAGTTTTTATTTTTTATTTTTTTATTACAAATGAGTCTTTATTATATTTGTGAAGCTATAAATCTTAAATTAGAGTGAAATAACAGTAGTGAATAATGATAAGATTTTTTTTTTTGAGAAATAACAATAAGATTGTTATATGCATAATTATATTCAAAGCTTTCAAGCTAATTCTACAACTATGTAAGAATTACACTAGTTTAAGCTTCTTTTCCTCGTCCATCATTTTTCCTATTTCATACTTGTTTTTCCATCTAATTTTTATCATATAAAATGTAATAATTTTTTATATAAAGAAGCTAATTTTTCAAAATCTAGGTTGATGCAATTACTATTACAAACTTTTTATATTGATTAAAAATGATATTTTTTTATTTGTATTAACATCAATTAAAAGTAAAATAAATTTACTGTATATAAGTTAGTCTCATAAATTTAATGGTCCACTTTCTAATAGCTACTTTTTATCATTCAAAATGTCCGAATTCTTATATAAAGAAGTTATATTTAAAAATGAACGTAGATTACAATTATAAACTTTTTACAGCGATTAAAAATAATATTTTTTATTTGTTAGATCGATTCATACAACGATTATTGTAAATTATATTTTAAAAAGTCAGTTTTCATTTCGTTAATTTTCTTGCCTTAAAGGCAGACATAACATACAACCTAATTTCTTAACTTAGTAAAATGTTGTTCAACATCTTCTTTTTGTATATAAATCTTAAGATTTTAATATACACATTCAAAATAACAAACTTTATGAACTATAAAAAGGACGAAGCAAAAGAAAAGTAACTATTGCTATCTCTTTTCATGAATTAACAATATGAAAACTGAAATGGCGAACACATGTTTCATGGTACATAAATTCGCACTGGTAACCCTTAAATTGTGTTTGACACTAATGAAAATTAAATTAACACTAGTGTAGAAAGGACTTTAGACATATGTTATTTTGAGTTTTTAACGTCTATTAAACAATCAACGTTATTACCGGTGACGTCAATGGGACGTCGAACATCCATATAACAGGCGTCTATACATACTTCAGTTAGTGCCATGTTCGACGTCAATAAACGTCGGTATAGGCCTAACCCGACGTCTAAGGGCAATATATAGACGTCGAACTAAGCATTAACCGACGTCTAAGAGCACATAAAGACTTCGAACATGTCACTAACTGACGTCTAAGGTCACTATAGACGTCTACAAACGTCGGTCTTTGCATTAATCGACGTTTAATACAGTCGTTGTGTTTTAGTATAGTTTTGTTTCGGTCTTTGGATAGCCTAGTAGCACACTCTGCCTTTGCTAGTTCCCCCCAAAAAAAAGCTTGCGACTTTTGAATTTCTCATGACATTTCAACCCAAAACCGAACCTGGGTTCTTGCTTAGTTCCATTTTCAACCGCAAGAGGGAAAAATTACGGTGAAAACGATAACTAGGCAACGACCCAGGGTCGTTTTTGGGTCAAAACGCCACAAGAAATTCAAAAGACGCCACTTTTTTTGGGAGGTAGCTAGCAAAGGGAGAATGTGGTACTACGTTACCCCAAGAAAGGAACAAAATTGCACTAAAACACAACAAGAAAACAAATTTTAATGAGTTGAACCAGAAGATAATTGATGAAAGACTGAACAAAGTTTAAACGGTAACCATAAAAAAACACGCACCTGGATGCAATGCCACAAGAGATAAAAAGGAGAGGAGGAAGACGATGATGTTATCAGAAACAATAATGCAATGCCGCAAGAGAGAAAAAGGAGAGGAGGAAGACGATGATATCAGAAACTGCAATGCCGCGAAGAGTCGTGGTTTATTTAACATGAAATGGGGCGTCGGTTGCTTCAGATACCGACGTCTATGGTCATCTACACGTCGGTTATCTCACTAATGTGATGTCCAAGATAACTTCTAATCTAACTTTTGAATGCACATTAGACGTCGGACACACGGGGCGTTGACGTCTATGGCGCAGAACAGATTGACATTTCATTTCCTGTCAGGAAAGTAGACAACGGTTGTCCAGGGGCGCCAACGTCTATAACATTTTAGATGTCGGGGCCGATTCCATTGGACGTCGAAGTACCTACGAGTTTGGTGAATAACATTAATTACAGGCACATAGACATCGCTCACCCAGAAAGCCGACGTCTATATTGTAGAATTTGACTGTCTTCCCGCCTTCCGGAAAGGCTATAGACATCGGTTTTTTACTACATGACGTTTAAGCGCCTGTGAATCAGGTGAAGAGCATTAATTACATCTAAGTAGACGTCGGCCCCCAGCACACCCGACGTCAATGGGGATGAAAAGACTGCCTTCCGCCTACCTCAGACCATTGGACGTCAGTTTAGGGCAGAGCAGACGTCTATCGTATCATAGACGTCGTTTGCCCTAGAAACCGACGTCGTGGTTACCAACTTATTTACAATAATGTCACCGTCCATTAATATACGTCGAGCTACCCTCTAACCAACATCTTGTGGGTGACGTTAAACAACGATTTTGCACTAGCGTAAATAATTTAATATTAAATAAGAATCCTAAATTGAAACGAGGAGTTGTAACTAACATTTGGAAATATCCATAATAGAACGTGTATGACAAAAATAGTTTATAAACCAATTTTTATCCAATAAAATTATATTAGTTGATATCATACTTATAGCTCTTTGGCTACTAATTGAATAAATTAGTTGGTAAATATAAAATAGTATTAATAGACATGCTACTCAAGTTTATTAAATAAAAAAAATTAATTTTGTGGACAAAAAATATATTATTACGTAATTATAATTTTACATTTAATTTAAAATAATTAAATTATTATTAGCCTTTCTAGTATTTTTTTTTAAAATTAAATATATCCTTTTATTTAAACAATTCATTCTATTTAGACTATTTATCTAAATGCGTATTGACTAAAATAATTTTTTATTTAATTTTGAATATTTTTTATTTCTTAATTTAAATTACTTTTATATGAATTTATTTTTTACAATTTTTATTGCTGTAACTTTCATATAACATCATATAATTTGTATGTAAAATAAAAATTCTCATTTATTTCAAACTTTATATCTTTTAATCTAATTATATTAAATTCTTTTTATATAAGGAGATGTTTGTAACCACTTATATACTATAAATTGAACTTATTTTTGATCGCTATAAAACTTCTAACAATAAGGTTCCTACTCCAATCATAACTGTCTCTTTAATCTCTTATAAATGCACCCATCTTTTATTTCAAAGTTAATTGAACTTCACTTTCATAACCTTGATTTCTACTTTTCCACTCTCTTAGATTCTTGTTTATCATATTTTAGGTTTCAAAATTTGAAAACTTTTCGCGTGTTTTTCTTATTGTTATCATTTACATAAATTTAGATACCAAGTTCCTAATTTATTTTTTATTTGGTAGAACCTAAAGCATCATAATCCCATGATACATGGTACTCTATTCAAACTTTCAAACGAATGAAGTTAGATTCCAACCTTTTATGCGGATTCACTATATTAGATCCCTCAATAGCTTTAGTAAAATATAACCAAAATATGTTATATTCCTAGTAAAATATTCATAAAAACATATAAAATGGTTAACTAAGTTGTTAAAATAGAATGACTCAATTTCTCATCTCAAGAGCAGGAGGGGGGAGGGGGGGGATGAATTGTAAAAACAAAGTCTTTTAAAATCTTTTATGCAAAAGGTGATGCCTTTAAAGCTTTCTTGAAACGCAAGGTAAAAGACTTTTAAATGCAATGGAAACTTAATCGAATAAGTACAAAGTAAAGTCGATTAAATGTAAAATAGTAGGGATCAAAAGATTCAAACACTGTGTTTTTGCACTGGTTCGACCAACCTGCCTACATCTAGTGTCCTTCCAACCATGAGAAGCAAAAACACTATAATGAACAAGGTTTTTACAACAAGGTTTTTACAACAAGGTTTCTACAGAAGACCTCACGTAAAAAATGTAAAACACCTCTCTAACCCTCTATTCAAAATATAGGTTGTACAACAACTAGACTAGTAGGAAGAATCCTCTCTCCTGTTGTCTAAACCCTTTGAGACACTCTCAAAGTCAAGAACGACACACGCTTTTCTTCCTGTAGTCACAATAGGGAACCTCTATTCAATCTTCACAAGATTGTAAACTCTGATCTTCACAGTTACACCCAAGTGTGCAGAATTGATCAGCCTTTGAAATCGTAGTAAACTTACTCTTCAAGAATTCACAAGTAGATAATCACCACGATTACTTCTTGTTTCTTGGAGATCTTTCACTCTTTCTGTAAGATAGCACTTTCTGCAAAGATATCACAAAAGTGTTCGATTCACAAAAGTTCTTACAGAAACCAATTCGTGTTCAATTTATAGAATAACTCATCTCAGACGCATTTTAATCGACTAAGCTACTAATGCAGTTGAATATAACAATTCTATTATGGTAGTTAGCAACAATCACAACAACTAATTGAATACGCAATTAATGCAGTCGAATCACATTTAATGCTTGGTCAATACAATTAAAAATATGACCGTTAAACAGTTATATCAAGCATTAAAAAAATTTCAAAACAACAACAAATTTAGTCAAATGCGATACACATGTAATCGAATTTGTAACAATGTTAGTCAAAGTTTGAAAAACTTTCTCTTTGAAAAACTTTACAGCACACTTTGAAAAAGTTTGTGCAAAGACACGAGCTTTAATCGACTCACCCCATAATGAAATTGACTTAAAACTATTGTTTTGCTACACAATTAAAGTCCAACATAAGTACTTGTGGTTTTCCTTTTCCAAAAACATGTATCATGCATTCCCATATAAAATCACATATATAACACAATAAAATACAATGAATAACACAATAACAACACAATCATGTTCTCATGTATGTTCAAACAGATTCAACACAATGATTATAAGCATATAACATGTAAACTTAAAACATGTAACACATAACACATGTGTTATTAATTATGCGTTGTTATCATAAAAAACATAGATATTACTGAGATTGTGGGTTCATTTAAATCTGTGCTCCCCTATCAACAATCTCAACACAAGTAAGTCCTAAAATGAGTAGAACAAAATAACGAGATAAACAGAATTAATGTGAAGTATTGTATATTATTTAAGAATGTCTTACTATAATGATGTATTGTATATTAATTTTTGTAGAAGATTGGTCAAAGTTTCTTTTATTGCGGTATTTCTCTATATTTCTATTTATATTCAGGGTTAATTGCTTATTCAGTCCCTAAATTCGCTACTCAATGTCAATTTAAAAAAGACTCAATTTCGTTCCCACTTTGTATAATTGCATCAATCAAGTCCATTTTGTTGAGTTGGTAGAAACAGAGTTAAATGTTTGTATCAAAAAAGTATGCTAACGTGGCAAACATAGTTAAATGTAAGGATTACAGGCATTTAAATATGGTTTGGTTAGAAAAGGGAACCTTATACGTGGTTTCCCTAAGTGAGGTCTGTACCCCGAGGACCTTCTAGGTGGGTGCCTTAACTGAAGTCTTCTTCCATCTTTGTTCATCTTGCTAATGAGGGACCTCTCGTGATGCTTCATCCAGAGGATTGATTGGAACCCAAGTATGCCATTATGGGGAGGTTGCTGTCTTGAGTGTGATAAAAACTGTTAAGAATGAGGGAAAGCAATTTTGAGACTGCCCAAATTTTAAGGTTTGCTGAGTGGTTTTAGTTTTTAATTTGTGATATATTTTTTTGTTGATTAATGAAATGTTTATGGTTGCACATTTTCAACAATGGAGTTTAAATGTAGAATTTCAAGGATGTAATTTTTTTTAAATGGCACAATGAAGATAATGTGGATGAAACAGATACTACTATTGTTAGGCAAAGGAGAAAGATGAATAGTCTGGAAAAATCAATTATGGTTTGTCAGAAATGGGAGAAACTGTTAATATGGATGCTATGTTTTATGGGGTTGATTAACATCATCCTTGTTTCTCTTATGTCTAAAATTCCATGAAGTGTTGTATTAGTGACATGTTCTCATGATCAGGTTAGGTATATTGTAATATGTGTTTCTTATTAAATGAATGGAAAATATGAAATTATTGTCTCAATATACACTGTAAGTGATATTGATGAAGTGATATTGTGATTTAAATCATATTCAAATTAAGAATAAACTCAGAAATTATACTTCCAATAATATTCATGTCTATACATTAAAATCAGAAATTGTTCTTCCAATAACATTCGTGTCAAGATTGTTCTTCAATAGATAACCAAAACAATATAATAACCACAAATATGGACATTAACAACAAAGAACACAAAACAATATTCAAAGTGTATAATACATATTGAAGTTCCAATTTAGATGGCTTTCAAAATAAGCACAAATATGAACGTGAATAAAGTTTTATGACTTCTAAACTGGTGTTGTAATTGGTCGACTTTGTTGGAATTGTTCAAGCTGGCATTAAATAATCTAATTTGATTGAAATTGAATTGGGTTTGTTGAGATTGAGTAATCTAACTTAATAAAAATGTCTACGTATCAATATGTCATCGTGTTATGTGACCATAGTAATTTATGAATTTAGTAAAAAATATTAACCTAATCAAAGCTTGTGAAGCTTCCTATGACTATGAAATTTTGTTTAGTAGTTTTTAATGAAATGATTACATATTATATACTAAAAGAAAGTACTATATTTTTCTAAAATAAAGAAATATGTTTAGTAATTTCTAAAATAAACTAAATGAAGTAAAATGATTTTGTTATTGCCCCCACATTACTAGACTTGAGGTTCCATCATTCTGTCTCAATCATTGAAAGTTTCGTTTTTCTTTTTCATGTATCGTTGAAGCAAAATTATCGTCTGTAGCCGCTTTTGCTACAGTGTTGATCTCACTCTTTTTCTAGCATTTGAACATTTTTCAGAATCACGGTTAGTTATTTTTTGCAGATACCATAATATCCAAACCAAGCAAATCTAAATTTCTATATAAGGTAGACATAGACAAAACAGTGTTGATCTCCATATCATAATGAGACCGACATATCGCCATGAGGTCAACCACCTTAAAAACAAGGTCTTCAGTGGTCCATTACCAAACTAACTCACTTAGACTTCAACTCTAACTTATCACTCAATGTCATCTCATTCATTTTCCTACAATATAAAATATCATCAATTTTGTTGATAATTATAAGATGCCTATATACCATAGCTGGTAAATAATGATCATCATAAAAAATAGATTCTACTCTTCTACTCATCAAAACTTTCTCATCCATACATTATAAGAGTCACTCAAAATGTGCAAATGAGTATCATAAAACCATAGTGAAAATGACTGTAATGTCACTCTCTAATCAATAGTATGGAATATATATATATATAATTGCTCATGAGTATCATAAGAGCAATGGTTAAATAGCACATGACATGTTTTATTAAGTAATTAATAAAATGTATAACATTTTTCTTTCTTTAAATATAATATTTTTTATCATTTTTATTTTCTAAATTATTATAACCTTCATTGCCTTAATTTTTTAATTAATAAATTTATTTAGATTATTCTAAAAATTACATGAAAATGATGTATTAATATTATAATAATAATAGTAATTATTCATACCACCTCTTGATTTGAGTTATGAAGGTAAAACCAATTTATTATTTAGTCTTTACTCTCTTGGTAATCTTTTTAGCAACATTCAAGAGAATGCTTATAGAATCAAAGTAACAAACATAGGGTATAAAAATATATAATTTTTGTTATAACTTTGGAGATGAGTAAAGTTTATATAATAAAATATTGTAGGTAATATATATATCTAGATATAGAAGAAATAAATTGATAAATAATTGATAGTCGAACCAATTATTAACCGATGTGGACGTTGATAGAAACCTGGTTATATGAGAACAATAATGGAGAGAAAAGAAACCGTAATATGCATGGACGGAGAGATGAGGCCAATGACAGAGACCCACCACAGTCACCAAACAGCGTCTTTTGTGGAAAACAATGTCTTTCCTTCCTAATAACAAAATTATCATCATTTACCACTTTCTTATAAATCTTAAAATTATAATTAAATATCTTTACTTTTTAAATTATTAAAAAAATTATAAAATATTTAGTTCCGGTAATTTATGAAAGTTCTTTTCAACAAATAATATGCAGATTACTTTTCATATAAATAAACTAAAATATAACATTCATATGTGGATAATTATATTTTATATTAATTTTAATAAAATATTAAATTAAATATTTTATAGTTTAATTTAAGAATTAAATGTTTTATTATTTAATTTAAGAACTAAATACAGTTTTCAACAATAACTCAGGAAAAAAAAAACATATCTAATCTTTAAAATTATTTATTCTTCTTTTACTTAAGAAAACATATTTTAACTACACTGAATAATCAGAATACTTTTTTCTAAAAAAATATGTATCGTGATTAATTTTAAGGGTTGGTTCATTCAGCATACATTCACAAAACGTGTCAATAAGAGAATTGAATATCTTATATTATAAACTTAAGATATGAATATGAGTTAATTATATCACACCACATTCATTGGTGTTGAAGCATTAATTGAGTTTTTTTTTAATTAATTTGAAATGTAACTAGATCAACTTTGAATTTATTTACTTTTGAAGAAAACTTATTGTGGCCTCGATTTGTTTATTATTTTAAAGAAATAGGCAATGTTACTACAAATACAATAATTGTAGAAAACAACAACTACTAAGCAAAAACACTACATTTTTCATATTATATATATAATAAATCAATATACAAGTGTAGCTTTTCCATTACAACCATGAAACCTGAAAGAAAACTAAAATGAGAGATAATGCATGTAAGAATATTGATGGTCGTGATGATGAAATATGAAATGACCCGAAAATAATTACGAGAAAATAAATATGCGTTTTCAATTATATAAAAATGATAGACTTAAAAATTTATTATGACTATATTTTTTTTAACATTACCATTACAATTTTGTTTATAAACAAAAACAATGAAGAATCAATCAATAATTTTAAAATAGAAATAATTAATGATTTAGTATAATGGTGAAAATAATGACATATGTTAAAACTAAATGGCCAAAAGATTAGTATAAGTGAGTGGATAGACGCTAATTATTAACAATAGTGGTACTCAATATTAAGATTAGTTGAATAAAAAAAAATCATATCTCATTAATTCAACATAGTGAGTTAGCTGTCAAAGTTATAATAAATATTAGTGAATCAACTAAATCAATTTTAATATTAAAAGTTCAGTTAAGCAAATGATGTTCGGATTTATTATTAAGATAAGTGGTAGTAGTAAGGTGGTCAGTTTTAGCTAATTTTTTAATGTTATTTAAATTAGTATTATTTAAGTTAAATTAATTTAATTAAATTTTAGTATTTATTAAATTTCACATTGACTTAATCAATACTGATATTTTTCTTTACTTATATTTTAAGTTGTTGGAAGTCCCACATCGACTAGAGATAAGGCCAATTTATAATATATAAATGGGGTGCAGACCTCACTTTACAAGCCGATTTTGTAGGGTTGAGTTAGGCCTAAAACCCACTTCTAACATATGTTAGCTTTATTTAACTTTAATATTAATTTAATATTTTTAGACAGTCTTTATGTAACTGGTATTAATTTTATCTATCTATTAAAAATTTGTGTCTTGTTAAGATAAATTAGAGATGACAAATATGTCTTAAAATGGAGTTTAAATTATAAAAGAATGTTTTGGTTTGGTGAGTTTGATTATCATCCATAAGAGCTGAAAATTCACATCTCAATTATTTTCCATATAATATCTCTTCCTTCAATTATTCATTATCAATTTAGTGATGTCTATCAAATGCCTAATTTGAACCTCTCATGTGGAACTCTCAATCTTTCATTTGTTTATATATTTTTTCTTTCTTTCTTTTATTTGTATGTTTGTTTTTCTATGTGGAAGAAAACAATCAAGGTACTTAAGAGGAACTACTTTTGTTTTTGTTTTTAAGTATATTGTCATTAAGGTAAGCAAATTAAGTAAATATTAAAACTAAATTGTGTTTAAGATCTAAGTATTTTTAATATCATCTGAGTGATGTTAATTTAAATGGATATTAAAATAAAAACACATTAAGGTTCAACTAATCAACATAACCATTATATTTAAAAAGCAATAATCAATTTCAATATTAATAACAAATTAGTAATAGCTTAATCAATATTATTAGAGTTTATTTCACAAAAGCTAATAAATTAACATTCATAACTTTAGACTATATTGTATATGAAACACAAATTAAATTTTACTAACAAATTACTATTGACTTTTACTTGTTAATATAAACTTTTTAATTCATTCACGTCAATTATCTATTTTTTTTTTTAATTTTGAAAGACATTAAACTATTATGTTGATAAAATATAATTTTTTCCTTTATGGTTTTTACAAAAATGGTAATTTATCTTCATTTACTTAAAAATTTCAATCAGTTCAAATTTAATTAAACAATTAAAAAAAGATAATAAAGTTTTAAAACATAAAAACAATCATAAATAGAAAATTGAATTGAATTAATTATGAAAAAATTCCGTCCAATAATTTTTTCTTTTAAATAACATTCCTATTTTTCATAGTTTTAAAATAGATATTCATATTATTTATAACATAAAACTTATTTTATGTATATTTATATTTAGATTTTACGACATGTTTTTACTTATATTAAAATCATATGTAAATATAATACTCATTTAATACGTTTTATCACATATTTTATAAATATTTAATCATTTTATATTAAAACAACTTTATAATAATTATTCATATTTTTATAAAATTGTCTCTAATGTAGTGATAATATATTCTTTTAGATATATTAATATATGATAATTATATTATGTGTAAAAAATTTCTTACTTTTTAAATTTTAATTTTTAATTTTCATGATTTTATTTAAATTTTGGATTCAATATGTTATTTTTAAATAAATACGGGAAATAAGTACCATTTTATTAAAAAAAAAGGGTCATAGGCTATATTTTCCATTTTTATAAACATCTAAGGAAGGAGTATGGTAATTTTAAAAGTAGAAGGATTGTAAAGGACATTTAGAATAAATTTGGGAAAAATAAGTGTAATTTTCTTATTAAATTGTGTAAAAGATTATTTCTTAAATCATGTTCACATTAAAATTTATGTGAAATATTAGAGCCTTAAAGAAAGTACTAAAAAAATATAAAACAATGATATCAAGGTATTAATGTAGAGAAGATGAAACATGAATTTTTAGTTTATCAATATCTACATTCAATTTAGTCTAAACAAATCACATCATTCTTTTAAAGCACAATCCATTCCTATATCACTATTGAAAGATTTCTACTTCAACTTGATAAAAACCTTGATGCAAAATCCACAATCAAGACTATTTTCTTTTAAAAGACAATATTATAATATTTTTTATGTTCAATGAACATAATATAACACTATAAAATTGCAAAAATTTGTTTTCAAAGAGTTATGTAACAGGCTTGGCAAATCTTTTTTTATAAATATCTCAACAAAAATAAACAATTAAACTATCATAATAATAAATTATTTAGTTAATCATATTCTTAAAAAAACTTATTTTAAATTGTTTTCAAAAAGAAATATATATATATATATATATATATATATATATATATATATATATATATATATATATATATATATATATATATATAATTACTACTTAACAGAACTACGAAAGTTGACGTAGATATACAGTATTTTTTAATATATGATCTACAGTATCAGTTCTTCTTGATAAATTTATCATCCAAACAAACTAAACACTTTTCTCTGTTCATGATTTTAATTAAGTGAGATTCCATACATGATTACCTTCCCGACATACATATATACTCAAATTTATATAAAAATAAAAATTTATAAAATATAAAACATTATATACTTATACAGTCAAGAATATAAATAATTAATAATTATGATGAAAAAAGAGTTACTATTACATTTATATGCACAGTTGAAATCTTATTAAAAACTCCTTGTCTAACATGATCATTATCTTCTGGTATGTTCTTGTTACCAACTTTTCTAAATTGTCATCATGACTTTCCACTTTCACGACCGTTACGGTTACAATAATTTGAAATTCCACTTTCATGAAAACAAATAATATAAAAAAAATCAATGTAGAACACAAAAAAGTTTGTGTATATATAAAATATTCAAATCTCACAAAGAAAGTGTGATACCTAATTTCCCATGACTTTTTAGTGCACAATTATTTCTCTTCCAAACACATACCATTCTCATTCTTTCATCTTATTTTCTCCACATGAATCTACTCTGATACTTTATATTGTACTTGAAAATTCACTTTGTGTGTTGAAAAAAACTTAGGAAGATAGACATAAATGTTAGAATCGAATAAATTAAATGAAATATTCTTACAAAAGATTAACAACATTTATATTCCACTCACCTTCACAATTTTTTCATTCACATCAACCTCAATATTTTTTCGTTATACAGAAATATAGGAAAAGGTGTATTTTTCATATATTGCAACTCAACAATTCTTAAAGTTATTAACTTCACTTATCGTGTCCATGAGTCATTTCTACTTTAAAAAAATTATCTTTTTAGAGACTTTCTATTGAGTTAGTTCTATTTTAAAAAATTTAGGTTAAATATGTTTTTAGTCTTTATATTATTAAGCAATTTTAGTTTTAATTTCTTTTTTTAAAGTAAAGTACATTTTAGTCCTCCTTCTTTAAAAAACTTTGATTTTAGTCCTTCAAAATTAACAGCGTTAACTTTTCGGCTAACGGGGAATGCCACGTTATTTTTTTTCTGACATTGGGTCATTTGTTCCTCCCTCATCTAGCACTTCTCCACTTCCCCTACACTATCCATGACCTCCTTTTCAGTAACACTAGTCAATCCAAAATCACATTCGCTGCTCACGACCACGACCCAACCCTTCATCCAACCGGCCATCGCATATATACTATGGTCCACGGCGTCGTCAATGACGAAACATGCTGTCGGAGCCATCGTCGGCCACAACACTAGGCCCCCTTCTCCTTCTTCTCTTCTTGGTGCGAGAGAGAGGTATTCTCGTTCTTGCACGCCGCTGTTACTATCGTAACGAGACTGCATGCTGTTGTCGCCGTTGCCACCACTCACAAGACCAAACGCTACAAACCTACGTCGGAAGAAAACGCACCTCTCACGGCGGTTGAAAACACTTTCCCCCTTTACTCGCGCGAGCTAGACCCTAACTCCGAGAGCTCATCGCTCTCGCTGCCGCTCACCTAAAGACATTATCGTCAGCCAAGGCCGCCACTCCATTGCCGGCGATAAAAAATCTTTTTCCTCTGCACTGCGAATCGAAGATTAAATCGAATCGTCGTGGTCGCAACGCTTATACTCATAACCCATACCCACCGCCGATGATTATCCTCGTACTGTGTTGTGCTGGGCGTGAGTCTTGGGGCTTTGGTGATGACGGTGTTGTGAGCATGGGTGAGGATGATTGTGGCTGGGATGTAGATTGGGAACAAAGGCAAAGATGAATGGGGTGAGCTGTGATAGAAGAACGATCTTGAATAAACTGGCACGGGATCTGTGATTTGGTCTGCTGGCTCCGTTTTATGCAGTTGAAAAAATGGTTCTGAGATTTAAGGTAGTTGCAACATATACTGTTAGTCAAATTGAGGGAGATCCACGGTTTGCTCTTTCAATCTTGGTTTTCTGATTGGGTGTTCTTCATTGGCTTGAATTTGGTTTGATGAAGAATTTGGTTCTGATGGTGAGTGTTGGAACTAATGGAGAGTGGTTTTTGTTAATTCGAAAATAAAATTGAAGTTGGTTGGGAGAAAACCAGGATTCTCTTGTGCGTGATGTTTTCTCTAACGAGTCACGATGGTTTCAAGATTTTTGGTTTGGACTTGGGTTTTTTCTGGATGCAGGTTGTGTGGCTTCGATGATTTAGGACAAAGATGATGCAAGAAAACTACAATTTGGGACGAAGATGATGCAAGAAAACTGCAATTGAGAGAAAGCAATTTGTTATTTGAATAACTACCTTTTGGAAGGAAGGAAGGAGACAGAGGGAGAGAGAGAGGGAGAAAAGGGAAAGAAAAATTGACTAGTGTCAGAAATGGAAAATGACGTGTCATTACACTGTTAGCCACATCAGCTAGTTTTTAACGGTGTTAGTATTGGAGGACTAAACTCAAAGTTTCCTTAAGGAAGAGGACTAAAATGTACCTTACTTTGAAAGAGAGACTAAAACCAAAATCGCTTGATAGTATAAGGACTAAAAACATATTTAACCCAAAAATTTACTTTTTTAGAGACTTTCTAATTGAAGAGATTTAAAAAAAACCTTAACTCTTCTCTTAAATCTTTAATTAAATTTTAATAATAATACCCTTATATATAAATTTAAGTTGAAACCTAATATCTTTAAAATTAAATAATATTTTAAATAAAAAAATATTAGGATTTAGTTATTATCATAATCAAAATCTAATACCCATAAAATTAAATAATATTTTAAATCAAAAAGTATTAAGTTTCGATTATCATCAGAATCAAAACCTAATACTCCCTTTATATTTCAGTTTTGAATATAATTGAAGTTAGGCGGTTTTTTTTAAACATTTCTTTTTACTTTTTTCCTTTTTACATATTAAACTTGGAAAAAATAACACGTAACCAACACAAAAACAATACATTATGTTTTATCACACCTAGAATAAGTAAGAATATTATTGTATAACAATATGTTATCTTTATAACATATAAATGTGCTAAATACTATTTTATATTTGTATTATATTTTTACACAGGCTATCCTAATATACTTTATGAACTTCTCGAAAATTGATGCAAGACTCTTGAATTTATGAACAAAAGATAATACTTTCAGTTAGTACATAAAAAGACAAAGTTGTAAATTATTTGATTAAATGGAATTATTACCGTTTTCAATTAGTTGTGATACAAGCACAAACAATACTTGTCATTCTTTACATTACATAGTAACCACACTCATATAGGTTGGTTTGTTTCTTACACTACAATATACCATCATAATTATAAATAATTGGGAAAGAAAAGAAATAAAACAATTATAAATATATGAAAAAAATATCAAACTTGGAGGGACAACCATGCAAGGTTTTTTGCCTTAATAGTTGCTTTCCCTAACAACATGCTATGTCCAACAATTGAACTATGAAAAAAAAGGGAATGCTTTAGGATACAATTATATGATAAAGAAAGCTCATAACATTGAGGTTCTTATTAATCTATATTACTTGTCTAAAATGGTTAAGGGAAGGCTTGTGTAAGGAGCAAAACAACAAATCAATGTTGTCCTTTAGGGAAACCACAAGTAGCTGGCAATGATTTCTAAATAGAAAATAACTTCATGGTTATTCCTTAAAATGGTGGATTATAATTACAAGTCAACAAACTACATTTACACAGAAATATAGAACAAGATATATTTTCTTTGTCATTCAAAGAATTTTTTGACATATGCTTAGATGTCATCAAATTTACTACATTCATTAGTGAGTTAAGGGTCTATGAACCCATATACATCATTCAACCACGTATTGTCATTGACACCAAACATATACCTGAACACAAACATTTATTTGATATAAGTAACTAGATAAATCAATTAAAAATAAAGAATGTTGATCACCTAATTCCTAGGCACTTAGATGTCACTTAGTCAAACGGTGACGTCTAAGGCCTGTCTGGAAGGCGAGAAGACAAAAAATTCTTCAACGTAGACATCGATAATGATGGCAAGCGACGCCTATGTGCCTGTAATTGATTATGTTCACAAAACTCGAGGGACTTAGACGTCGGCTAAGAAGGGCACCGACGTGAACTTCCCTGACAGGAAATCAAACGTCAATCGGTTCAGCTTCCAGACGTCGAATAGACGTCGGATCCCCTGAAACCCGACATCTAATGGGTATTCAAAAAGTCAGTATTAATGTTAACTTGAACGTTATATTAGTTAGATACCCGGCGTCTATGTGCCTATAGACAACCGACGCCCCATTTCATTTTAAATAAACCTCTAACTCTTCGCGGCATTCAGTTTTTGATATCGCGTCTTCCTCTTCTCCTTTTTCTCTTGCGTCACCTCTTCTTTTTCTCGCTTTGCGGCATTGCATTGTTGTTTTCTGATAACGTCATTGTCTTCCTCCTCTCCTTTTTCTCTCTTGCGGCATTGCATCTCAAGTGCGTGGTTTTTATTGTTACCATTTAATCTTTGTCAATCTTTCATCGATTATATCTTCTAGTTCAAATGATTAAAATTTGCTTTATTTGTGTTATGTTTTAGTGCAGTTTTGTTCCTTTCTTGGGGTAACGTAGTAACACATTCTCCCTTTGCTAGCTGCCTCCCGGAAATAGCGGCGTCTTTTGAATTTATTTTGACCGTTTCAACCCAAAAACGACCCTGGGTTTTGTCTAGTTTTCGTTTCATCGTGATTTTTTCCTCTTGCGAATGAAAAATGGAACTAAGCAACCACCTAGGTTCGGTTTTGGGTTGAAGGGACCATAAGAAATTTAAAAGACGCAAGCTTTTTTTGGGGGGAAACTAGCAAAAGGAGACTGTGCTACTAGGCTATCCAAAGATGGGAACAAAACTGCACTAAAACACAACCACTGTATTAGACGTCGGTTAATGCAAAAACTGACATCTATATGTGCTCTTAGACGTTGGTCTTTGTCATGTTCGACGTTTATATGTGCCTTTAGACGTCGGTTAACGCTTTGTCCGATGTCTAATTAGTGCCTTTAGACGTCCATTCAAACCTGTGCCGACGTTTATTGACGTCGTTCATGGGCACTAACTGACATCATTATAGACGTCCGTGGTTAGGATGTCGGACGTCCCGTTGAAGTCACCGGTTTAGACGTCGTTTATGAATAAACGTTAAAAGCCCAAAATAACCGATGTTAAACAATGTTTTTGCACTAGTATTTGGAATGCAAATGGATATAAAAAATTACTTTTCTATTATTATAACAACAACAATAATAATAATCATTATGATTATTATTATTATTATTATTGTTGTTGTTGTTACAGTAAATTCAATGTCAATTGGGTCATTAAATCTAATAGTATTTGGTCTATTAGGATAATTTTTCATTGGATTATCAAGTATAATTTTGAATGTTAATAGAGATTTTGTTATATTAGAGTTATGATAAATGATGTAAGGAGTCCAAAAATATAAATAATGTATTTAAGGGTGATGGAGAGACAATAAAAGAGGGAAAAATAGTTTTAAAGGTTCTTAAATGTTGAAAGGCTAGAAGTTAAAAAAATATAGAAGATAAAAAAAATTTAAGACACTTTTGAAAATGTTTTAACTAAAGATTTATCTTACTTTATGGTTTATTTTGGCATCCATGCTGGATAGATAAAAATTAGTTATTCTCATATTAAAAACACAGGAGGAAAAAATTAGTTGACATAAGATCTATTCAATGTGTACATTTAAAGTCAAAATAGTGGATGCTAAACACATAATTACATTCCGCAGTATTTGGTTTGATTTAGTTATTTCAGCGCTTGAAATCCTATTCCTAAGATCTTCCAACAATTAGATCATCCTCTAACATATGCTGCGACAAACATTAAGCATAACCCAAATCAATGGAAAGCATAGACATCTAAATATGATTGTATAAATGAAAAGAGAGTACATTGAAGTTACTAATCCATTCAATCAATCACAAGGAAGCTCAACTAATCATGACGAGTAGTATGTTGCAATACAAATCTAGCACCAACTAATTATACAATGTTTACAATATAGGCATCATCTTTCTAGCCTCAGAAATTTGTAACATTTTGTTTCTACGACTATTCTCTACTAAGATTTCTCCTTCACTCAATACATAAAACTAAGACATGAACTCTATATTTATATAAAAATAAATTGGTACTCAACTCCTTTCTCAGTGCTTTAATAGCAAAGTGTCCTTTTATACAAGCGGCTTAAGCTTTTTCTCTAGTGCTCAAGCTCTTCATATCCAATATTTGAGGTTTCCTTCACTATAGGGTTTCCTCCTTGGTTCAGTGACATGTTATGCTTCAGTCGTGTTGACCACTTTTGACTTTTCCTAAACTACATTTAGTGTTCAACATGAGATTTGGAGCTCCACTGCAAAATCCTTTAATTCCTTTGAAAACTTTCTTCAAATCACAAAAAATTCATCAATTTTCTACTTTTCTATTTCTTAATACTTCATTTTGTAATTCTAAGCTAAAGGAGTCTAGTTTACTCAAAATGTATAAAATTTTGTGCAATTTAAGTGTCAAAATCAACTAAAAAGAATGTTAGAGAATAATTTTCAAGGTAAAAAATTTTGGTTAAAAGTACAATAAAAAGATTAGTCTTATTAATTTGTTATGAAGCATTGATAGGTGCTTAAAGTGTTGTGAATTCACAATTAATAGATGGGTGAAGTTTTGAATTCATTAGGTGTAAAAGCTTTTTTTTTTTTTTTCAATGAGGTGTATACATTTGATTTTTCTAGCCTTATAATATGATAGACTAAGCTAAAGAGAGAGTTTGATGACAATTTAAATAAAGCAATAGAAGAGGGTGAAATGGTTTTAAATTATTCATTCTATTAGGAACTTAGTGAGATTCCTTAGCCATTTATTTAAGGAATCCTTACATTAGGATCAAGACTCTATACTAAACTAAAATAGTTAGATATATTCCTAGTATCTACCAATAATAGATTATATGATTCAACCTTAACTTGATTAATTTCGCAACTCAATCAAAATTGGAGAAACAATATGAATGATCAATTCATTCATCCAATAGCTTTAGCAACAACATTGCTGCTCAATTGTGAATGTCAATTTTAAATTCTTTAATTCCTCCAAAGGTGTTACAACTCACAAAATGTATTATTTTTTCATATATTTGATTATCAATACCTCATTATGTAATTTCTAAGCAAAAGAGGGTTTCTTAACTTCAAATTAATTCAATTACATGAATTACAAGTGTAAAAACCATGTATAAAATAAAGTAAATTAAACATTTATCAACGTGGCAACAAAACAAAATGTTGATACATGAAAAGACATTGGGAAAATGCATCGATTATTCCTTGCATGTGTATCTATAGGTTAGGATCCAAACTCAGTTAGCCACGTTATTACTCAAGGCTAGAGGATCATGTATGATGCATTAGGATTCAACCTATGTTAGTAACTACTTGGTCAATGTTAAAGGGTTGTGTACAAATAGGTTAGAATCCAACCTTTAGTAATGGCCTTATAGCTTAAGGTTATATGACTTTGATAAGTTAGATTGAACAATTTTTCACATCCTTATAGTACAATTGAACGATGATCAAAGTGGAACAAATTTAGGAGGTAGAAGTAGACCTAACTAAAACATTAGATTATTACCATGACGAAAAAGAACATATAAAAAATTTAGATGTATCAAATCCAAACTTGTCAAAATATCTTTATACAAACCCCTATAAACTCTTTCTTAATTTGACAAGAATAAATACATTTATACATTGATTTAGAAATAAATATGGAGAAATTCGGATATCTTATTTCAAAAATATAATTGTCTCAAATGAAACTTAGATGGTATCGATCACAAATGAAAAAATCATCTCAATTCAAATACGCCAAATAAGATTAATATGATAAATAACATTAAACCTAGTTAATCAAAGATTAAGGAGAATAAAAACCCATAATAGTAGTATAAAAGGATATTATTCATGAGGTATGATTGTTGACTCAATTTATTACCGCATTTATTGTTGTACTACATATTTGACTAAAGTGTTAGGGTGTCATTGTATGCACCCTCACCCCTCTGGTTGAGAAGAACTCAGACCAGGTCAAAAAGATCTTAAAGCAAGTTAAAGGTGACTAGTGCAACTTGTTCATGAGAAACAAGTAGGTTGACAATGTTTCAAGTGAATATTAGGAGTTTAGAGAGTATCTAAGCCCTATAAAAACATTTGTCACTTATTGTGAGGTTGAATTATACTTCTAAGTGTAGATATTGGTGTCCACTAGGAACATGAGGAACCAAGATAAACAAGGAGTGGTTAAACTATCTAGTAACAACACCAATGAGATGGCTATGATGGTTGAGGTCAAGAGAGAGCTTTTGGAGTTTTAGAAAAGAAACGCTAAGGAGATGGATGCCCAAAGAGATCGCTATGATGGATGTTCATGCATGCAACCTAGGACCTAAAAATATTCAAACTATATGCAATTTCTCCACTCTTGATGAATGAACTCTTTACATTAATGATCAAGACTCTATCACCAGCTAAAACATATAGGTGCATGTCTTCCACCTAATAACAATATATGATCTAACTGGACTTATAACTCCAATTAGTTTTTGCTTAATTCAGGTAATATATCAACAGATGAGGGATTAATTCATTAATAATTTGAAGAAAATTAAATCACTAACATATGAAAGAAAACTTGTATAAAGAAATAAATCAGTTTTAGTACCAAAGTTTAGAGAGCCACATCTAATCCCAACAGCTATAAATTCAGCAACTTATGTTGATTCTAACAATTAATTCTAGGAGCTGCTATAATCCCTTCATGTCTCTCTTATTCTAAGAAATATTACAAGTGAAATGAGAGAGAACCTAGAGAGAAGTCTAAGAATCTGAATATGAAAACTAGATTGATAAAACAAGGGGTCTGCTATTAATTTATAAATTTTCTAGTCTTGGTTGCAACTCTAATCATGGTGGCCAACTTATGGCTTTTCCTTTTTTGAAAGTTTCCTTAAGGGTCAAACCCTTTTCAAGAAATTTAACCTAAAAGGTTTCTCTCATGGATGGGTTTCCTCCATGGTTAAGCTCTAAAGCTTTATGCTTTAGTTTGCTTCAGGATGAAATTCTTCTTATGTGGCTCAAACTTCATTTTTGTTGCTTATGCTTTAAAGGAAAACTTTGAATTCTTTTGAACCACATTTCATTGCCCAAGCTATGCTTTTAAGGTTCAAACTACCTTACCTAACTTTGCTTCTTTAAAACTGTAAAAATTCATATAGAAATTGCATTAAATTACCATACATGATTCTTCCAAATGCTTTGAACAAATTCTAGGTAAAAAGAGAGTGAAATATAAATTTATGTAATAGGATCAACCAAAGGTAGGTGGCCATAAGAACTATTAGAAGTTTTGTAGGCTTATAAGTGCACCCCTAATCCACTATGCAAGAAACTCCTTGTAGCCTAACATATGAAATAAACACCGTGACCCAGTTGAAATTAGAGAACCATCATCTCAATGAATGCAATATGGAAAGTAAGATAATGAAGAATGTCTCTTGACCAATCTAGATTAGTTATGCAAACAAAGAGAAAAGTCTATGATCTAGGAAGGAGCCAATAAACAAAGGGTAATAAGGAGATACTACACAAAGATGAGCCTAAGATCATTCCTTTGGTTTGGTGAATGGCAAGTATTGTCGGGAAAATAGATGGCAAGTTCTCAAATAATTGGAAATGAACATTCAGGGTACTTCTTAGGGAACTTATCAGGAAAAAGAACATATTACCCAGAGTACTTGTTGACAAATTGGCAAGTGTATCAAATCGTACAAGTAATATAAATGGTAAGACCAAGTATCGTTTTCCCAAGAGACTCGAAAGGCTTTCTCGTTCACGTGAATTAAAATAATAATACTTGAAAATAAAAATTAATAAATTGGATTTGAGAACAAAAATATT